>NC_074700.1:28482622-28572622 GCF_029448725.1 Salvelinus fontinalis | reverse complement strand
CCCCGCCTGGAGGGAAGGATTCTGGGAAAGTGGCGTTGTGGGGCATGAGAGGCTCATTCTGGTCGATGGCACCATGGTAACGGGGCTGCATCCCCGGCCTCGCTGTGAGATCGTTGTTCCTAGGGACCAGGACAGGGGGCAGCACTGAGGAGGGGGTAGAGAGAAGGGGGGATAGAGGTGGGGAGAGAGAGCGGGGTAGAGAGAAGTGAGTAGAGAGAGGTGGGTAGAGAAACGGGGATAGAGAGAGGGGTGGGTAGAGAGACAGGGGTAGAGAGAGGGGTGGGTAGAGAGAGAGAGAGAGAGAGAGAGAGAAGGGTAGAGAGAGAGAGAGAGAAGGGTAGAGAGAGAGAGGAGGGGTAGAGAGAGAGAGAGAGGGGTAGAGAGAGAGAGAGGGGTAGAGAGAGAGAGGAGGGGTAGAGAGAGAGAGAGAGGGGTAGAGAGAGAGAGGGGTAGAGAGAGAGAGGGGTAGAGAGAGGTAGAGAGAGAGAGAGGTAGAGAGAGAGAGGGGTAGAGAGAGAGAGGGGTAGAGAGAGAGAGGGGTAGAGAGAGAGAGGGGTAGAGAGAGAGAGGGGTAGAGAGAGAGAGAGGTAGAGAGAGAGAGGGGTAGAGAGAGAGGGGGGTAGAGAGAGAGGGGGGTAGAGAGAGAGGGGGGTAGAGAGAGAGAGGGGCAGAGAGAGAGAGGGGTAGAGAGAGAGAGGGGTAGAGAGAGAGAGGGGTAGAGAGAGAGAGGGGTCGAGAGAGAGAGGGGGTGTAAGGTGTCAGTCCCCTGTCAATAAGGCAAGTTGGCGCCATTTCCATACAGCTACAACCTTGTAGAGGTCAATTTCAGACAGTATACTTGTTATTATAAACTGGGTTGTTCGAACCCTGAATGCTGATTGGCTGAAAGCTGTGGTATATCAGACCGTATACCACGGGGTATGACAAAACATTTATTGTTACTGCTCTAATTACGTTGGTAACCAGTTTATAACAGCAATAAGGCACCTCGGGGGTCTGTGGTATATGGTCAATATATCACGGCTAAGGGTTGTATCCAGGCACTCCGCGTTGCATCGTGGGTAAGAACAGCCCTTAGCCGTGGTACTCTATATATACACAAAAGTATGTGGACACCGCTTCGAATTAGTGTCTTCGGCTCTTTCAGCCACACCAGTTGCTGACATGTGTATAAAAATCGAGAACACAGCCATGCAATCTCCATAGACAAACATTTCCTGTTGAATGGCCCGTACTGAAGAGTTCAGTGACTTTCAACGTGGCACCGTCATTGGACGCCACCTTTCCAACAAGTCAGTTCGTCAAATTTCTGCCCTGCTAGAGCTGCACCGGTCCCCTGTAAGTGCTGTTATTGTGAAGTGGAAATGTCTAGGAGCAACAACGGCTCAGCAGAGAAGTGGTAGACCACACAAGCTCACAGAACGGGACAGCTTAGTGCTGAAGCGTGTAAAAATCGTCTGTCCTCAGTTCCAACACTCACTACAGAGTTCCACACTGCCTCAGGAAGCAACGTCAGTACAAGAACTGTTCGTCGGGAGCTTCATGAAATGGGTTTCCGTGGCCGAGCAGCCGCACACAAGCCTAAGATCACCATGCGTAATGCCAAGCGTTGGCTGGAGTGGTGTAAAGCTGGCCGCCATTGGCGGAGCAGTGGAAACGCGTTCTCTGGATTGATGAATCACGCTTCACCATCTGGCAGTCCGACGGACTATTCTAGGTTTGGTGGATGCCAGGAGACCGCTACCTACCCCAATGCATAGTGCCAACTGTAAAGTTTGGTGGAGAAGGAAACTTTGTAGTTGGCACTTTTCATTGGGGCAGGTAGCGTTCTCCTGGCATCTGCTCGGTAGTGAGGCTTCCAACTTTGTGGCAACAGTAGTTTGAGGAAGGTCCTTTCCTGTTTCAGCATGACAATGCCCCCGTGCACAAAGCAAGGTCCACATACTTTTGTCAATTTAGTGTATATTGGCCATTTAACCCCTCCTGCCTTACACCACCGCGCCCCCCCTCCTGCCTTACACCACCGCGCGCCCCCTCCCGCCTCACACCACCGCGCGCCCCCTCCCGCCTCACACCACCGCGCGCCCCCTCCCGCCTCACACCACCGCGCGCCCCCTCCCGCCTCACACCACCGCGCGCCCCCTCCCGCCTCACACCACCGCGCGCCCCCTCCCGCCTCACACCACCGCGCGCCCCCTCCCGCCTCACACCACCGCGCCCCCTCCCGCCTCACACCACCGCGCCCCCCCTCCCGCCTCACACCACCGCGCCCCCCCTCCCGCCTCACACCACCGCGCCCCCCCTCCCGCCTCACACCACCGCGCCCCCCCTCCCGCCTCACACCACCGCGCCCCCCCTCCCGCCTCACACCACCGCGCCCCCCCTCCCGCCTCACACCTCCACGCCCCCTCCCGTCTCCACGCCCCCTCCCGCCTCCACGCCCCCTCCCGCCTCCACGCCCCCTCCCGCCTCCACGCCCCCTCCCGCCTCCACGCCCCCTCCCGCCTCCACGCCCCCTCCCGCCTTACACCTCCACGCCCCCTCCCGCCTTACACCTCCACGCCCCCTCCCGCCTTACACCTCCACGCCCCCTCCCGCCTCCACGCCCCCTCCCGCCTCCACGCCCCCTCCCGCCTTACACCTACACGCCCCCTCCCGCCTTACACCTACACGCCCCCTCCCGCCTCCACGCCCCCTCCCGCCTCCACGCCCCCTCCCGCCCCCTCCCGCCTCCGCGCCCCCTCCCGCCTCCGCGCCCCCTCCCGCCTCCGCGCCCCCTCACGCCTTACCTCTACGCGCCCCCTCCCGCCTTACACCTACGCGCCCCCTCCCGCCTTACACCTACGCGCCCCCTCCCGCCTTACACCTACGCGCCCCCTCCCGCCTTACACCTACGCGCCCCCTCCCGCCTTACACCTACGCGCCCCCTCCCGCCTTACACCTACGCGCCCCCTCCCGCCTTACACCTACGCGCCCCCTCCCGCCTTACACCTACGCGCCCCCTCCCGCCTTACACCTACGCGCCCCCTCCCGCCTTACACCTACGCGCCCCCTCCCGCCTTACACCTACGCGCCCCCTCCCGCCTTACACCTACGCGCCCCCTCCCGCCTTACACCTACGCGCCCCCTCCCGCCTTACACCTACGCGCCCCCTCCCGCCTTACACCTACGCGCCCCCTCCCGCCTTACACCTACGCGCCCCCTCCCGCCTTACACCTACGCGCCCCCTCCCGCCTTACACCTACGCGCCCCCTCCCGCCTTACACCTACGCGCCCCCTCCCGCCTTACACCTACGCGCCCCCTCCCGCCTTACACCTACGCGCCCCCTCCCGCCTTACACCTACGCGCCCCCTCCCGCCTTACACCTACGCGCCCCCTCCCGCCTTACACCTACGCGCCCCCTCCCGCCTTACACCTACGCGCCCCCTCCCGCCTTACACCTACGCGCCCCCTCCCGCCTTACACCTACGCGCCCCCTCCCGCCTTACACCTACGCGCCCCCTCCCGCCTTACACCTACGCGCCCCCTCCCGCCTTACACCTACGCGCCCCCTCCCGCCTTATACTCACTAGGGCTGTCCACTCTCTTGTAGTGGTAGGGGTCAGCGTAAGGGGTCAGCGTAACCTCACTACGGGGTCAGGGTAACCTCACTAAGGGGTCGGCGTAACCTCACTAAGGGGTCAGTTTATACTCACTAAGGGGTCAGTTTATACTCACTAAGGGGTCAGTTTATACTCACTAAGGGGTCAGTTTATACTCACTAAGGGGTCAGTTTATACTCACTAAGGGGTCAGTTTATACTCACTAAGGGGTCAGCGTAACCTCACTAAGGGGTCAGCGTAACCTCACTAAGGGGTCGGCGTAACCTCACTAAGGGGTCGGCGTAACCTCACTAAGGGGTCAGTTTATACTCACTAAGGGGTCGGCGTAACCTCACTAAGGGGTCAGTTTATACTCACTAAGGGGTCGGCGTAACCTCACTAAGGGGTCAGTTTATACTCACTAAGGGGTCAGCGTAACCTCACTAAGGGGTCAGTTTATACTCACTAAGGGATCAGTTTATACTCACTAAGGGGTCGGCGTAACCTCACTAAGGGGTCAGTTTATACTCACTAAGGGGTCGGCGTAACCTCACTAAGGGGTCGGCGTAACCTCACTAAGGGGTCGGCGTAACCTCACTAAGGGGTCAATGTAACCTCACTAAGGAGTCGGCGTAACCTCACTAAGGGGTCGGCGTAACCTCACTAAGGGGTCAGTTTATACTCACTAAGGGGTCGGCGTAACCTCACTAAGGGGTCAATGTAACCTCACTAAGGGGTCAGGGTAACCTCACTAAGGGGTCAATGTAACCTCACTAAGGGGTCGGCGTAACCTCACTAAGGGGTCGGGGTAACCTCAATAAGGGGTCAGCGTAACCTCACTAAGGGGTCGGCGTAACCTCACTAAGGGGTCGGCGTAACCTCACTAAGGGGTCAGCGTAACCTCACTAAGGGGTCAGCGTAACCTCACTAAGGGGTCGGGGTAACCTCACTAAGGGATCAGTTTATACTCACTAAGGGGTCAGTTTATACTCACTAAGGGGTCAGCGTAAGGGGTCAGTTTATACTCACTAAGGGGTCAGTTTATACTCACTAAGGGGTCAGTTTATACTCACTAAGGGGTCAGTTTATACTCACTAAGGGGTCAGTTTATACTCACTAAGGGGTCGGCGTAACCTCACTAAGGGGTCAGTTTATACTCACTAAGGGGTCAGCGTAACCTCAATAAGGGGTCGGGGTAACCTCACTAAGGGGTCAGTTTATACTCAATAAGGGGTCGGCGTAACCTCACTAAGGGGTCGGCGTAACCTCACTAAGGGGTCGGCGTAACCTCACTAAGGGGTCAGGGTAACCTCACTAAGGGGTCAGGGTAACCTCACTAAGGGGTCAGGGTTATCTCACTAAGGGGTCGGGGTAACCTCACTAAGGGGTCAATGTAACCTCACTAAGGGGTCAGTTTATACTCACTAAGGGGTCGGCGTAACCTCAATAAGGGGTCAGTTTATACTCACTAGGACTGTCCACTCTCTTGTAGTGGTAGGGGTCAGTTTATACTCACTAGGACTGTCCACTCTCTTGTAGTGGTAGGGGTCAGTTTATACTCACTAGGGCTGTCCACTCTCTTGTAGTGGTAGGGGTCAGTTTATACTCACTAGGACTGTCCACTCTCTTGTAGTGGTAGGGGTCAGTTTATACTCACTAGGACTGTCCACTCTCTTGTAGTGGTAGGGGTCAGTTTATACTCACTAGGGCTGTCCACTCTCTTGTAGTGGTAGGGGTCAGTTTATACTCACTAGGACTGTCCACTCTCTTGTAGTGGTAGGGGTCAGTTTATACTCACTAGGACTGTCCACTCTCTTGTAGTGGTAGGGGTCAGTTTATACTCACTAGGACTGTCCACTCTCTTGTAGTGGTAGGGGTCAGTTTATACTCACTAGGGCTGTCCACTCTCTTGTAGTGGTAGGGGTCAGTTTATACTCACTAGGGCTGTCCACTCTCTTGTAGTGGTAGGGGTCAGTTTATACTCACTAGGACTGTCCACTCTCTTGTAGTGGTAGGGGTCAGTTTATACTCACTAGGACTGTCCACTCTCTTGTAGTGGTAGGGGTCAGTTTATACTCATTAGGACTGTCCACTCTCTTGTAGTGGTAGGGGTCAGTTTATACTCACTAGGGCTGTCCACTCTCTTGTAGTGGTAGGGGTCAGTTTATACTCACTAGGACTGTCCACTCTCTTGTAGTGGTAGGGGTCAGTTTATACTCACTAGGGCTGTCCACTCTCTTGTAGTGGTAGGGGTTAGTTTATACTCACTAGGACTGTCCACTCTCTTGTAGTGGTAGGGGTCAGTTTATACTCATTAGGACTGTCCACTCTCTTGTAGTGGTAGGGGTCAGTTTATACTCACTAGGGCTGTCCACTCTCTTGTAGTGGTAGGGGTCAGTTTATACTCACTAGGACTGTCCACTCTCTTGTAGTGGTAGGGGTCAGTTTATACTCACTAGGACTGTCCACTCTCTTGTAGTGGTAGGGGTCAGTTTATACTCACTAGGGCTGTCCACTCTTGTAGTGGTAGGGGTCAGCTAATACTCACTAGGGCTGTCCACTCTCTTGTAGTGGTCAGTTTATACTCACTAGGACTGTCCACTCTCTTGTAGTGGTAGGGGTCAGTTTATACTCACTAGGACTGTCCACTCTCTTGTAGTGGTAGGGGTCAGTTTATACTCACTAGGGCTGTCCACTCTCTTGTAGTGGTAGGGGTCAGTTTATACTCACTAGGGCTGTCCACTCTCTTGTAGTGGTAGGGGTCAGTTTATACTCACTAGGACTGTCCACTCTCTTGTAGTGGTAGGGGTCAGTTTATACTCACTAGGACTGTCCACTCTCTTGTAGTGGTAGGGGTCAGTTTATACTCACTAGGGCTGTCCACTCTCTTGTAGTGGTAGGGGTCAGTTTATACTCACTAGGACTGTCCACTCTCTTGTAGTGGTAGGGGTCAGTTTATACTCACTAGGGCTGTCCACTCTCTTGTAGTGGTAGGGGTTAGTTTATACTCACTAGGACTGTCCACTCTTGTAGTGGTAGGGGTCAGCTAATACTCACTAGGGCTGTCCACTCTCTTGTAGTGGTCAGTTTATACTCACTAGGACTGTCCACTCTCTTGTAGTGGTAGGGGTCAGTTTATACTCACTAGGACTGTCCACTCTCTTGTAGTGGTAGGGGTCAGTTTATACTCACTAGGGCTGTCCACTCTCTTGTAGTGGTAGGGGTCAGTTTATACTCACTAGGGCTGTCCACTCTCTTGTAGTGGTAGGGGTCAGTTTATACTCACTAGGACTGTCCACTCTCTTGTAGTGGTAGGGGTCAGTTTATACTCACTAGGACTGTCCACTCTCTTGTAGTGGTAGGGGTCAGTTTATACTCACTAGGGCTGTCCACTCTCTTGTAGTGGTAGGGGTCAGTTTATACTCACTAGGACTGTCCACTCTCTTGTAGTGGTAGGGGTCAGTTTATACTCACTAGGGCTGTCCACTCTCTTGTAGTGGTAGGGGTTAGTTTATACTCACTAGGACTGTCCACTCTTGTAGTGGTAGGGGTCAGCTAATACTCACTAGGGCTGTCCACTCTCTTGTAGTGGTCAGTTTATACTCACTAGGACTGTCCACTCTCTTGTAGTGGTAGGGGTCAGTTTATACTCACTAGGACTGTCCACTCTCTTGTAGTGGTAGGGGTCAGTTTATACTCACTAGGGCTGTCCACTCTCTTGTAGTGGTAGGGGTCAGTTTATACTCACTAGGGCTGTCCACTCTCTTGTAGTGGTAGGGGTCAGTTTATACTCACTAGGACTGTCCACTCTCTTGTAGTGGTAGGGGTCAGTTTATACTCACTAGGACTGTCCACTCTCTTGTAGTGGTAGGGGTTGATACAGACATCTTTATGTTTGGCTGTGAAGGGGAATTGGCAGCTATCCAAGGCCTTGAGTTCGTGATGAGACTGTAGGTCGGGCCACCTCCACACTCTGCAGTAGATGACGTGGGGAAGACCTTTACGATGGGATACCTGGAGACGACCGTCCAACGACCGAGGAATGGTCACACACTTGCCTGGTGGGAGAGGGGAGAGGGTTTACACACACACACACACACAACACTCACACACACACAACACTCACACACACATTCCTCCCACTAGACCACTCACTAGGCTGTCCGGGGCAGCTGAGGGCCTTCTCCAGCTCCTCCATCGCGCCCTTCCTCTTCTTCAGTTTCTTCACCAGGGCGTCCACAGCCTTCTCTGCCCACTTCTCCTCCTCATCCCCCTGTTTCCATCCCAACAGCCTCTTCACCGCTGGGCTGGTGAAGGAGAAGAGTGACGTCACGTTCATCTTGATGACGACGTAGGGAAGGGCGGGGCCTTTGTGGAGAATATCCTCAAATATAGGTGTACACGCTAATACACGGGTACGGTGCTCTCACACACACGGGTACGGTGCTCACACACACACGGGTACGGTGCTCACACACACACGGGTACGGTGCTCACACACACACACGGGTACGGTGCTCACACACACACACACGGGTACGGTGCTCACACACACACACACGGGTACGGTGCTCACACACACACACACACGGGTACGGTGCTCACACACACACACACACACGGGTACGGTGCTCTCACACACACACACGGGTACGGTGCTCTCACACACACACGGGTACGGTGCTCTCACACACACACGGGTACGGTGCTCTCACACACACACGGGTACGGTGCTCACACACACACACACGGGTACGGTGCTCACACACACACACGGGTACGGTGCTCACACACACACACGGGTACGGTGCTCACACACACACACGGGTACGGTGCTCACACACACACACGGGTACGGTGCTCACACACACACACACGGGTACGGTGCTCACACACACACACACGGGTACGGTGCTCTCACACACACACGGGTACGGTGCTCACACACACGGGTACGGTGCTCACACACACGGGTACGGTGCTCACACACACGGGTACGGTGCTCACACACACGGGTACGGTGCTCACACACACGGGTACGGTGCTCACACACGCGGGTACGGTGCTCTCACACGCAGGTACTCAGTATCTCCCTCTCAAACACACATACAGATGTACACTAAGTAGTGTGGAGTGGATCACACTCCGTGTTGTTGTGCCCTAGCTAGCCTCTGGTCTGTAGAAGGTTAATGCATGGAGGGATCTAGGTTGGCCAGTTGTGTTGGGCAGTCGTAGGACCAGATCAGGCTCCTTACAGCACACCTGAGAGAGAGAAAGAGAGAGACAGACAGCACACCTGAGAATTAGAGACAGACAGTACGACGGAGAGGCAGGCAGCCCACCTGAGAGAGAGAGAGAGAGAGAGAGAGAGAGAGAGAGAGAGAGAGAGAGAGAGAGACCAACAGTTTGGCCATAAGAGGACAGGCAGCGCACCCGAGAGAGAGAGAGACAGGCAGCGCACCCGAGAGAGAGAGACAGGCAGCGCACCCGAGAGAGAGAGACAGGCAGCGCACCCGAGAGAGAGAGACAGGCAGCGCACCCGAGAGAGAGAGAGACAGGCAGCGCACCCGAGAGAGAGAGAGACAGGCAGCGCACCCGAGAGAGAGAGACAGGCAGCGCACCCGAGAGAGAGAGACAGGCAGCGCACCCGAGAGAGAGAGAGACAGGCAGCGCACCCGAGAGAGAGAGACAGGCAGCGCACCCGAGAGAGAGAGAGACAGGCAGCGCACCCGAGAGAGAGAGAGACAGGCAGCGCACCCGAGAGAGAGAGAGACAGGCAGCGCACCCGAGAGAGAGAGAGACAGGCAGCGCACCCGAGAGAGAGAGAGACAGGCAGCGCACCCGAGAGAGAGAGAGACAGGCAGCGCACCCGAGAGAGAGAGACAGGCAGCGCACCCGAGAGAGAGAGAGACAGGCAGCGCACCCGAGAGAGAGAGAGACAGGCAGCGCACCCGAGAGAGAGAGAGACAGGCAGCGCACCCGAGAGAGACATACAGTTCAGTCAGAATTGTACAGACAGCACAGCAGCTTAACTCTCAAACTAACCCGCCCTAGATCTGAAAGAATTGGCTAGCTGTAAACTATCCTTCTCATTTCACTGTCTGGCCTGCCTGATGCTCCATCCACTACCTCATAAGATACAACACATTTCCCTGCTTCTATCTGCAGGATAGATAGCTGAAAAAATCAATGTCTCCAGGCACGGACGGCCATGGAGCGGTTTAATTGGGAGATGGAGATGTGGAGGGCCAGGGGAGAGTGTTATGTTGCAACCACAATCCTGGCTTTACCTCCCCCCCTTAGGGACACTCTCCTATCCCGCCTTGTGGAGAGCGAAGCTACATTGTTTATGACCGACCAGGAGACAGGCCTGTAGCTTGCCCGGTCTGAGAGCACTTTCAACCGACCTGGGCTACAGACAGAGACGGCCTGTCAGCCATTCCAGTAGTGGTCGATGTAATCGTTGCTACAAGGAGAAATCATAACAAATAAAAATCTGGTTCTAACTACATACGACTGTTATTTCTACAGGGAGAGAAAACGGAGTCTTAAACATAATAACGTTCATCGTTTAACCGATTCTAAACGGATAAAATATATCTGTAACTTAAAAAAAAAAAACGGTTTATGATCAGATAGGCCTACACGGTATGGTGATAGTCTTGTCTGGATGAGGACGACAATAGAGCGAAAAGTTGGACGACTCTGGAATCGTAAAATAACTCTTACTCTAGTTTGAGCTTCGAACAAGCGATTTAAACAAACAATTTCTTCGGGAAAACATAGAACTGTTGTTTATATGTATTTAAATTATAGGAAGCATTTACATTACCGTGCTTTAGCAGACGTTATTTTGTTTTAAAGCGCTCCAAAACAGCACCGGACTCCTCACCTCCCGCTTGCCGGACTCTAGCGTCACCGTAGGGCAGAACCACTGGCAAAACGCCCTCCCTGGGAGCACTGCGTAGGAGGCGGGGCAAAAACAAATGATAAGCCAAGGCAAGACATGTACATTATATATAAGGTTATATTATAGGGTTATCGTATAAGGTTTTCCATTCTCTCTGACATTTAAAAAATATATATATTTGTATAATTTATAAATAACAACATATAGGCCTAATATTATAATACACATGTAAGAAAATATAGAAATATAACCAAAGGATAGTTTCCACCGATCTCCTCTGGTACAACTCCTATTGAGAATGTGTTAAATGTAGAAGAAAAAAAATATATATATATATATTATATCTTGTTAATTAAGTAGTTGCTAGTGTTGAAAAATGTTGAGAGATAATTCGCCACCAAACACAAACAACCTTACAAATCAAATGTTTATATTCCGTTTGTAGACCTTTTCGCTATCATTTGTTACTTTTGTTACAGTTTGTTTTGTAAAAAGAGAAGAGAATCTGTGTGGGGCAAGCTGGGTAATGTAGTTCTCTTGGCACTCTGCCCTGCGCACAAGAGGGGCGTGTTGCCTACAACTCCCAACGGCCAGTCGAGTTACCAAACTTCAGTGAGAGTGGGACAGCGAGGAGGCTGTCAAACAATCGTGGATTAATAAAATAGAAGCTATTTCTTTAGTTATTGTGCGAATGCGTGTGAGCTATGTCATCTATTTAATTGTACTAGACAGCGAGCTAATCAAGCTAACATAACACACGCTATCTTTAGTCTTTAATTGACAGTCTAGAAAAAAAATGAGATAGGGGTATAAGGAATGTTTTGGTGAAAACGAAAGCTTGACGCTTCCTTTTTTTCCCCCAGAAACAAAACAGCAGTAATTTGCCATAGATTGTTTCCTGGTTTCATTGCTCCGTCTGAATGGGTAACGTTTATATTGTTAGCTAGCCAGAAAGCTAACTAATTGACGCGAGTGCCTCTAGCGAGACTTTCAAGACTCAACAGCATCGACAAAAACGAACACAACCAAGCTAAGCCAACTATGGACGGATGTCAACCAAACATGCCGCAAAGTAACGACGAAAGAGGTGTGGAAAAATGTATGGACGAATACCTCAAATCCATCGGGTTTCACCGGAAAAAAATTGCCAAAGATGGGTCGTGTCTGTTTCGGGCTGTAGCTGAACAGGTAAAGTGAACGCTAACGTTACTCACATGACAAATCAGAAAAGTCAAGACGGCTAATTTTAGCTTTCATGCTAGCTTGTTTAGCTTCGTAGCTTTTTCCAAGATGAAACTGATCAACGGTGTTTCACTCACACTCTTTCCATGCACGTGTTTTCAATCCATGGTGTTTTTCACCTACTCATCCTCACGTTGAAGTCGATACAAATATAATTTATATATTGCAAACATTCTTAACTTGAATCCCAACTAATAAAAACAATGGCAACTTTATTTTTTACTTTCAGGGAAACTTGGTCCAGGGGAATTTTGGCTGTTAGCTAAGGTAGCTAACCAAATCAGCTAGTCAATCAGTGTGTTGGTCCAGTCTTTGTAGTTATGTTAGCCCGATAGCTAGTTTGTCAAGCCTGTAGCTTTCTAGCTAGTTTAGTGCACTCCTTTTGACTGGGTTTTCGTGTGGTTTTCAGGTGTTACACTGTCAAAGCCTGCATACCAAAGTCCGTGCCACCTGTGTGCAGTATCTAAAGAAGAACAAGGAGAACTATGAAGCGGTAGGTAGTTGGTTAATAGGAAGGCCGCAAAACAACTAACGACTTGCACTAACTGCGTTATATTATATTGGCTAGTAGTGACATTCCTTCTCTCTCTCATCCCTCTCTTGATTGCTCTCCTCCAGTTCATAGAAGGAGACTTCGAGGAGTACTTAATCAAACTTGAGGACCCTCAGGTAAAGTGGTTATCCGTGTCAAAACACATCATTGTAACTCCAACCAATATTAATTCCTGTACTTTAGGCATTTCTTAGGGTTCAGCTGACTCCTATAATTATTTTTTTTGCAGCACTGGGTGGGAGAGGTGGAGATATGTGCACTGGCTCTGATGTACAAGTAAGAATTTTCACGTGTGTTTATATGTTAGTAGTTATTTTACTGACGTTACAGCTTGGTCTACGTTCTCTAAATGCATTGCTGTTCCAGGAGAGATTTCATCATCTTCCAGACACCTGGTCAACGTCCTGTTCAAATCACTGACAACGGCTTTAATGACAAGGTAAAACAAACACACCGTGTTACAGCACCGTGTCACTGACAACGGCTTTAATGACAAGGTAAAACAAACACACCGTGTTACAGCACCGTGGCATTCTGATTCCTATTGCACTCACTACTTTTAACCCAGAGGCAAACTTTTGTGTTTGTGCTCGTTAGGTGCGTCTGTGCTTCCTGAACGGGAACCATTACGACAGTGTCTACCCCGTAGCTCATGTGAAGAATGCTGCCCTCTGCCAGTGTGAGTTAAGAACACACACACACATGCACACAGTGAAGGGGTTAGATTAATCTGGCCCTGGGTATGGCCCGACATGTCATTGGGCGAAAGTGGGAAGGTAGCAGCGCCCTTCTCAAATAGAATAGGAATCTGTGCTGCTCAGTCATGTTGTCAACCAGGCAGCATGGTGCATCGTCCAGATATGTTGGAATTTTCTAACTAGTTTTCATTAGGAAGGCAGCTGAAGTGTTTTTTTTTATCAAAAGGAATCACATTTGCATGTGAAAACAAAGAATCCTCTACAGAGCGGGCACATGGGTCACGCCTGGGAGGTAGCCTGATTCCAAATCAAATGCGATTTTTAAAACGTTCAGCCTGTGTGAAACATGCCTACACGGGGGAGCCTGGGTGAGGTTAATGGACCCCCCCCCCCAGTTTGTACCGCCTCTTGTGAAGAACACTGCCCTCTGTCTGCCAGTGTGAGTTCAGATGAGTCATTTCACCAGGTCTGTGCTATTAGCTGGTCGTGCTGTATTGCCCACGACCATGGTCAATGACCACAGATCTGTAACCGGGCTACCATGCTATACATGTAGTTCGACCTTCCTATCAATGGAAATTCTGGAGTACATGCCGTGAAATATATGTTGGGGCAAAGGTTTATCTATCAACAGAATAACAAGGCAATCAACAGGTTGTTTATACTGATGTCTGTCCCTGTTTCGCTGTCTGTCGCTGTCTGTCGCTGTCTGTCGCTGTCTGTCGCTGTCTGTCGCTGTCTGTCGCTGTCTGTCGCTGTCTGTCGCTGTCTGTCGCTGTCTGTCGCTGTCTGTCGCTGTCTGTCGCTGTCTGTCGCTGTCTGTCGCTGTCTGTCGCTGTCTGTCCCTGTCTGTCCCTGTGTGTGTGTCCTGCTCTCTCTCTCTCTGCAGCCGTCCTGTACGAGCTCCTCTATGAGCGTGTGTGTGGCACGGACCGTTCCGTGGTGGCTCCCTGTCTGAAGGGCGGTACTGGTAACCGTGGTAACGACCTTCTAGAAGACGACCCGGACAATGAGCAGTGTCGTAGCAGCGACGAGTCGGACCTGGAGGGAGAGGACGCTCTCTGGTAGGAACAGCTCTAGGAACAGCTCTTTTACAGACCCTAACCCAATGCAAGTCAACAGTAGCTATATGAGCAGTTTCATGTCCAAATGATTTAGATTTAACTTCATTGACGCAATCCATTTTTAGATCATTTTTAGAGGCTTGGATGATTTGGACATGAAACATGAAAATGCTAATCTGGTTACCATTGACTTGCATTGAAATTGTGCCACAAATGCTATAATGTTTGCATTTGAAACGGTGACCAGGTAAACAAAGCATGGGTTGCTGTCATACCGTGTCCATATACGGCTCACCAGGTAAGGAAACCAATGTGGAATGTGGAAGAACAATCCCTTTTCAACCATTTAGATGGAAATCTCCGTTTCCATCAGCCACTAATAGCTGACTTTTGGCAACGATAAATATATTTTAGAAAATAATTATATATTTATTTTAAAAAGTATATATTAAATATACAATAATAAAATAAGTGAAAAGCAGAGAAATAAAATTGTCATTTTGGTTATTAGCCTCTTAACTGATGTACATAAGGCTTTATGGCCTCTACACTGGCTGACATACGGCTTTATAGCCTCTACACTGGCTGACATAAGGCTTTATGGCCTCTACACTGACTGACATAAGGCTTTATAGACTGACATAAAGCTTTATTAGCCTCTACACTGACTGACATAAGGCTTTATTAGCCTCTACACTGACTGACATAAGGCTTTATGGCCTCTACACTGACTGACATAAGGCTTTATGGCCTCTACACTGACTGACATAAGGCTTTATAGACTGACATAAGGCTTTATTAGCCTCTACACTGACTGACATAAGGCTTTATTAGCCTCTACACTGACTGACATAAGGCTTTATTAGCCTCTACACTGACTGACATAAGGCTTTATGGCCTCTACACTGACTGACATAAGGCTTTATTAGCCTCTACACTGACTGACATAAGGCTTTATTAGCCTCTACACTGACTGACATAAGGCTTTATTAGCCTCTACACTGACTGACATAAGGCTTTATTAGCCTCTACACTGACTGACATAAGGCTTTATTAGCCTCTACACTGACTGACATAAGGCTTTATGGCCTCTACACTGACTGACATAAGGCTTTATTAGCCTCTACACTGACTGACATAAGGCTTTATTAGCCTCTACACTGGCTGACATACGGCTTTATTAGCCTCTACACTGACTGACATAAGGCTTTATTAGCCTCTACACTGACTGACATAAGGCTTTATTAGCCTCTACACTGACTGACATAAGGCTTTATTAGCCTCTACACTGACTGACATAAGGCTTTATGGCCTCTACACTGACTGACATAAGGCTTTATTAGCCTCTACACTGACTGACATAAGGCTTTATTAGCCTCTACACTGGCTGACATACGGCTTTATAGCCTCTACACTGGCTGACATAAGGCTTTATGGCCTCTACACTGACTGACATAAGGCTTTATAGACTGACATAAGGCTTTATTAGCCTCTACACTGACTGACATAAGGCTTTATTAGCCTCTACACTGACTGACATAAGGCTTTATGGCCTCTACACTGACTGACATAAGGCTTTATGGCCTCTACACTGACTGACATAAGGCTTTATAGACTGACATAAGGCTTTATTAGCCTCTACACTGACTGACATAAGGCTTTATTAGCCTCTACACTGACTGACATAAGGCTTTATGGCCTCTACACTGACTGACATAAGGCTTTATTAGCCTCCACTGACTGACATAAGGCTTTATTAGCCTCTACACTGACTGACATAAGGCTTTATTAGCCTCTACACTGACTGACATAAGGCTTTATTAGCCTCTACACTGACTGACATAAGGCTTTATTAGCCTCTACACTGACTGACATAAGGCTTTATTAGCCTCTTAACTGATGTACATAAGGCTTTATGGCCTCTACACTGGCTGACATACGGCTTTATAGCCTCTACACTGGCTGACATACGGCTTTATAGCCTCTACACTGGCTGACATAAGGCTTTATGGCCTCTACACTGACTGACATAAGGCTTTATTAGCCTCTACACTGACTGACATAAGGCTTTATGGCCTCTACACTGACTGACATAAGGCTTTATGGCCTCTACACTGACTGACATAAGGCTTTATAGACTGACATAAGGCTTTATTAGCCTCTACACTGACTGACATAAGGCTTTATTAGCCTCTACACTGACTGACATAAGGCTTTATTAGCCTCTACACTGACTGACATAAGGCTTTATGGCCTCTACACTGACTGACATAAGGCTTTATAGACTGACATAAGGCTTTATTAGCCTCTACACTGACTGACATAAGGCTTTATTAGCCTCTACACTGACTGACATAAGGCTTTATGGCCTCTACACTGACTGACATAAGGCTTTATTAGCCTCTACACTGACTGACATAAGGCTTTATTAGCCTCTACACTGACTGACATAAGGCTTTATTAGCCTCTACACTGACTGACATAAGGCTTTATTAGCCTCTACACTGACTGACATAAGGCTTTATTAGCCTCTACACTGACTGACATAAGGCTTTATGGCCTCTACACTGACTGACATAAGGCTTTATTAGCCTCTACACTGACTGACATAAGGCTTTATTAGCCTCTACACTGACTGACATAAGGCTTTATTAGCCTCTACACTGACTGACATAAGGCTTTATTAGCCTCTACACTGACTGACATAAGGCTTTATTAGCCTCTACACTGACTGACATAAGGCTTTATTAGCCTCTACACTGACTGACATAAGGCTTTATTAGCCTCTACACTGACTGACATAAGGCTTTATTAGCCTCTACACTGACTGACATAAGGCTTTATTAGCCTCTACACTGACTGACATAAGGCTTTATTAGCCTCTACACTGACTGACATAAGGCTTTATTAGCCTCTACACTGACTGACATAAGGCTTTATTAGCCTCTACACTGACTGACATAAGGCTTTATTAGCCTCTACACTGACTGACATGAGGCTTTATTAGCCTCTACACTGACTGACATGAGGCTTTATTAGCCTCTACACTGACTGACATGAGGCTTTATTAGCCTCTACACTGACTGACATGAGGCTTTATTAGCCTCTACACTGACTGACATGAGGCTTTATTAGCCTCTACACTGACTGACATGAGGCTTTATTAGCCTCTACACTGACTGACATGAGGCTTTATTAGCCTCTACACTGACTGACATGAGGCTTTATTAGCCTCTACACTGACTGACATGAGGCTTTATTAGCCTCTACACTGACTGACATGAGGCTTTATTAGCCTCTACACTGACTGACATGAGGCTTTATTAGCCTCTACACTGACTGACATGAGGCTTTATTAGCCTCTACACTGACTGACATGAGGCTTTATTAGCCTCTACACTGACTGACATGAGGCTTTATTAGCCTCTACACTGACTGACATGAGGCTTTATTAGCCTCTACACTGACTGACATGAGGCTTTATTAGCCTCTACACTGACTGACATGAGGCTTTATTAGCCTCTACACTGACTGACATAAGGCTTTATAGACTGACATAAGGCTTTATAAGCCTCTACACTGATGGAAATACCAGTTGATGGAAATACATTTGACTGGTCATAGCTTATTGGTCTAAAGGTTAATTTGCATATGTTAGTGGAATTAAACCGGTACCATTACAGTGTATTTTATGTATGTTATCATAGGCGTACAGCACACAGATAGATTTTCCTCTCTGAGGCGCTTGTCGGAGGGAGAGCTGCTGCTACGGTGTATCAAACAGCAAGTGCATTGTCGACAGAAGGCAGGCTTCCTCAGCGCCTCACACACCACTCTGCAATGAGCTGGAGGCTCAGTGTGTATTTCTCAGAAAACCGGTTACATGGACCTGGAACATTTTACTACATATTAAGGCATGTCTTCACCTTGCTTTCAAAGTAGCCTAGTCGAAAAAACAGACCATATCCGTGGAGGGAATTATATCAGCTTTCTTTCGTTGTCCATGTGCCTTTTGCTAAATTTCATTGAGATAAAAAATGTATTTTTTGAGAGAGACCTGGTCCAACCAAGACAGCAGCAGGGGGGGCAATGAGACAAATATCAGATATATTGCAATGACTTAAAAGACAGAGAAGTAATTCTAGCCACACACACTGACTGATTATCTCTCTCAGATTCCAACTGCTGATTCATGTCTGGACATATACATACTGTATATCTACCAAAGAAAGGTCTGTTAATTGCTCACTAAAATATATGCAGTTTAACTTCTCTTGGGTAGGGGGCAGCGTTTGGAATTTTGGATGAAAAGCATGTCCAAATTAAACTGCCAACTACTCATCCCCAGAAGATAAGATATGCATATTATTAGTAGATTTGGAAAGAAAATACTCTGACGTTTCTAAAACTGTTGGAATCATATCTGAGTTATTTAGCAGACGAAACCCTGAGGACAAACCATTCAGATTTTTTATTTTTTTAAGTCACTCTCTTTTCAATGGGTTTTCATTGGGAAACCAGATTTCAAAGGGACTTTCTTGCAGTCCCTACCGCTTCCACTGGATGTCAACAGTCTTTATAAATTGGGTGGCTTATGGTAGAGGAATTAACATTACACTCTCTGGCAACAGCTCTGGTGGACATTCCTGCTGTCACCATGCCAACTGCCCACTCCCTCAACTTGAGACATCTGTAGCAGTGTGTTGTGACAGAAATTCACATTTTAGTGTGACCTTTTATTTTCCCCGGCACAAGGTGCACCTGCGTAATCATCATGCGGTTAAATCAGCTTCTTGATATAACAGGTGGATGGATTATCTTGGCAAAGGAGAAATTCTCACCAACAGGGATGTAAACAAATTTGTGCCTGAATATTTTTTTTGTTTTTTTATTTAAAAAAAAATGTTTTATCCCCTTTTCTCCCCAATTTTCGTGGTATCCAATTGCTAGTAATTACTATCTTCTCTCATCGCTACAACTCCCGTACGGGCTCGGGAGAGACGAAGGTCGAAAGCCATGCGTTCTCCGAAACACAACCCAACCAAGCCGCACTGCTTCTTAACACAGCGTGCCTCCAACCCGGAAGCCAGCCGCACCAATGTGTCGGAGGAAACACCGTGTACCTGGCCCCCTTGGTTAGCGCGCACTGCGCCCGGCCCGCCACAGGAGTCGCTGACAAGGATATCCCTACCGGCCAAACCCTCCCTAACCCGGACGACGCTAGGCCAATTGTGCGTCGCCCCACGGACCTCCCGGTCGCGGCCGGCTGCGACAGAGCCTGGGAGCGAACCCAGAGACTCTGGTGGCGTAGCTAGCGCTGCGATGCAGTGTCCTAGACCACTGCGCCACCTGGGAGGCCTCTAGTCCACATTCTATAGTAACACCCAGCCTGGGCGCGAACCCAGAGTCTCTGGTGGCACAGCTAGCGCTGCGATGCAGTGCCCTAGACCACTGCACCACCCGGGAGGCCCATTGCATGAAATTTGAGGGGGAAAATAAGCTTTTTTGTTCACATGGAACATTTCTGAGATCTGATATTTCAGTTCATGAAACGTTTTACCAACACTTCACATGTTGCGTTCACATTTTTGTTCAGTATAGATGTGGACAGTTATTTTATCAGGATTTTCTAAGGACTGCACATCGTTGCATCGTCAATTTGCATGTTCTGTTACTGTGAATTACCATATTCTAAATCTTAATGATTTACTATATTATCTAATCCGCTTAAGCACTTTAATACATATTGGTCCGGTAAATTTCTCAAATGTTCAGTAAATTTACAAAATGCTATCGGTTAAATATCCGTCGCCACGGAAACCCTGGTCTGAATAAGTTTTATGTCGTTGTGATCCACAGGAGCCACGATGGACCAGCTGGACCTGCAGCCCACAGGGGACTCACCGTTAAGGTAACTATAGGACACACACACACACACACACACACACACACACACACACACACACACACAGTAGGCTTCTTTCTCTTTTCTCTCTGTTATTGATCTCTCTGTTTATTGGTTATTGATTTGTAGTTAACGGTTAATGTTAAATTGGGATCCTGAACGTTTAGGAAAATCCCTAACAGTCCCCCCCACAAAATTCTAATCACAATGCAGCTGGCTACTCTTTCTCTTCGCTGATGATGCCAGTGTGTGTTCAGTCTTCGGTCTGTCCTTTAGAATATCCTAGCCAGCATAAGGCACTACATCGCGTTGAGGCGTCACTACAGCCCCGGGTTTGATCCCAGGCTGTGTCACAGCTGGCAGTGACCTGAAGCCCCATGAGGTGGCTCACAGTTGGCCCAGCGTCGTCCGGGGTCAGTTTGGTCCGGCCTGGGATTTCCTTGTCCCAAAGCACTCTTGCGACTCCTTATGGCGTGCCTGCAAGCTGATTTCGGTCGTCAGTTGGACAGTTTTTCCCGACGCATTGGTGCGGCTGGCTTCTGGGTTAAGCGAGCGGTGTGTCTAGAAGCAGTGCGAAGCTGTCAAGGGGAAGGGTGGCTACTTTGAAGAATCTCATAAAATATTTTTAGATTTGTTTAACACTTGTTTGGTTACTACATGATTCCATATGTGTTATTTCATAGTTTTGATGTCTTCACTATTATTCTACAATGTAGAAAATAGTAAAAATAAAGAAAAACCCTTGAATGAGTTGACGTGTCCAAACCTTTGATTGGTACTGTATGTCTATTGATGATCGGCCCCTGCTTTATTTTAGCTGCGAGAATCTTAGGAGTGGATTCAAGATTTAGTTTTTTATTAAATGTATTTGGTAATTAACAAACTTTTTTTAAGTACTTTATTTTCTCCAGGCAGCTCTATTATTTGATTGACAGTTCTGGTCGCCTAGTGATGGCAGTTAGTCCCGCCTCAGAAGCGGTATTCCTTTACAGTAAAATGGTACATCAACCAGGGAAGTTAATATTGTTATTTGTCTGAATCTAAAAAGCCGTTGCGAACCCTTACAGACCAACATGCCGCTTTTCAAAGGTATATGACTGCGTTAGTATTCAGTCTGTTCTGTGTACCTAATATAAACTGTTCATTTTTTAAAACTGGTCTACCTTCAGACGAGTCTTGCCTGGTGTCAACGTTACAGGCTGGTGGCGGAGGTGTAATGATGTTTCCCTGGTACACGTTAAGTCCCTTGATACCAATTGAGCAAGGTTTCCAAGCCCTGAAGATTTCAGGCTTTTCTGGAGGCAATGGGGGGGTCCAACCCAGTACTAGATGGGTGTACCTAATAAACTGTATATGTCTATTCATTTTTAAAACTGGTCTACCTTCAGACGAGTCTGGTGTCAACGGTACAGGCTGGTGGCATATGCCTGCGTTAGTATCCAGTCTGTTCTGGAGGCGAAGGGGGGTACGACCCGGTACTAGATGGGGCGAACCTAATAAACTGCGGTCATGCATGCCTAATTGGACCATTATTCTGCATTGTGAATTGACGTGGAATTTAATCATTTTTTTTCTTATCGTTTTAATTATATATATATATATTTTTTAATAATTTTATGGCCGTTTAAACGTTAAGCAGAATTGTCCATTTGTCACATCCCTTGGTTGTTTATTGGTTGGTTATTTGCTGTGTGTTTCAGGGTCGAGGAGGTCCACCCTTCTCCAACAGGGTCAGACGTTCTCTCAACCCTCTCCTCTACAGAAACACTGAATACGATGTCTGGGTCAAGTCCAAGAGAGGTACATTTTTAAGATAATTCATTTGAATCCAATTCCCATCAATTACATCCAAATAAGTATTTCTGTCTTTTAGAAGACATGGACACTAAGGGATATAGAAAGCACTTTGTCCATACGGCTAGTCTGACCGCTGATACAGCAGTAGATCATCTGTAGGTCACGTGCTGTTAAACTGTGTACGGCAGCTAGCCTAGCGGTTAAGAGTGTTGGGCCAGTAACCGAAAGGTCACTGGTTCAGGATCCCCTGAACAGGCAAGGTGGGGGGGAATCTGCCTTTCTGTCCTTGGGCAAGGCCGTTAAACCCCCCCCCACCAACAACTGTTCCCCGGGCGCTGGTGATGTTGATTAGGGCAGCCGCACCGCTCTGATTTAGGGGTTAAATGCGGGAGACACATTTCCGGTGATGCGTTGTTGTGCAACTGAAGGATATCTATCAAGGTTAACCTCTACTTCCTCAGAAACCCGGGTCCGGGAGCACCCCCACCAGTAAAAAAGCTGACTAGCATAGGCTAGCATAGCGTCACAAGTAAATAGTAGCATCTAAATATCATTAAATCACAAGTCCAAGACACCAGATGAAAGATACACATCTTGGTAGTCAAGCCATCATTTCTGATTTTTAAAATGTTTTACAGGGAAGACACAATATGTAAATCTATTAGCTAACCACGTTAGCAAAAGACACCACTCCCATACTCAACCATTTTTCTTACTCCATCAGCAGCTATCACAAATTCGACCAAATAAAGATATAAATAGCCACTAACCAAAAAACAACCTCATCAGATGACAGTCTGATAACATATTTATTGTATAGCATATGTTTTGTTAGAAAAATGTGCATATTTCAGGTATAAATCATAGTTTTCCATTGCAGCCACCATCACAACTCGACTAGAATAACTACAGAGACCATCGTGTATTACCTAATTACTCATCATAAAACATTTCTTAAAAATACACAGCGTACAGCAATTGAAAGACACAGATCTTGTGAATCCAGACAATATTTCAGATTTTCTAAGTGTTTTACAGCGAAAACACAATATAGCGTTATATTAGCTTAGCACAGTAGCAAACCACACAACAGCATTGATTCCAGCCAAACATAGCGATAACGTATTCACCACCAAAATATATTAATTTTCACTAACCTTCTCAGAATTCTTCAGATGAGTCCTGTAACAACATATTACACAATTCATATAGAATTTGTTCGAAAATGTGCATATTTAGCGGCACAAATCGTGCTTATACAATGAAAATAGTGTCCAAATACTCAAGCAATCTGTCCGGCGCCATCTTGGAAAGATACATATTTTTATCGGAAACTATTCATAAACTTGACTAAAAAAATCCAGGTTGGACAGCAATTAAAAGACAAATTAGTTCTTAATGCAATCGCTGAATTACATTTTTAAAATTAACCTTACTGCGCAATACTCGGTACAATACAGGGTGCGATAGCGCAACGCTACATGGAAAATAATGGCGTCTAATACATTTTTCTTTTTCAACAGAACAACGTTTTATCAGCATAAATAGTACTTACTATTAGCTGAACTCACATCAGAATCTTGGGAAAGGTGTCCGTTGGCCAAAAGAATCGTTGCTGGGTTGGAGAATGTTTCCCTCGACGTTGCAATTAACAGAATGGCATTCGAGAGAGAGACACCCAAGTTCCTACAGCGCCATGGAAATAAATACCTGAAAATCGCAATATACTGACATAAACTGATATAAATCGGTTTAAAATAACAAGATTATGATGTCTTTAAAGCCTATATCGAATAAAAACAGAGCCGGATATATCTTAGAGCTAAAACCAGAGCTTCTAAAACGACAGACCCTCTCTGCGTCAGCGCGAAGATCCAAAAGGGTGGACACATCGATTCCAATCAATTTATAGACTTTCGGCTCTGCGTAGAAACTCCATTTCAAGTCTCCCTATTCGCTGACACCCAGTGGAAGGCGTATGCAGTGCATCTCAACCAATAGAGGACAGGCAAATTAATACACAGGTCTCAGAACAGCCAGAAAAATTCTGCATTCTGACATACACATAGGAAAATTGCTCTAAGTCCAGTTCTGTTTCACCCACAGATATAATTCAAACGGTTTTAGAAACTAGAGAGTGTTTTCTATCCAATAGTAATAATAATATGCATATTGTACGAGCAAGAATTGAGTACGAGGCAGTTTAATATGGGAACACCAAGAAAAAAATAGTGCTAACAGCTCCCCCTATTGACAAGAAGTTTTAATATACACATCTTTTTGAAATTTTATTTTACTTTTATTTAACTAGGCAAGTCAGTTAAGAACAAATTCTTATTTACAATGACGGTCTAGGAACAGTGGGTTAACTGCCTTGTTCAGGGGCAGAACGACAGATTTTTACCTTGTCAGCTCAGGGATTCGATCTTGCAACCTTTCGGTTACTAGTCCAACGCTCTAACCACTAGGATACCTGCCAGTATTTGGACACATCTGCTCGTCCGACGTCTCACTTCAAAATCATGGCATTAATATTGAGTTGGTCCCCCCTTTGCTGCTATAACAGCCTCCACTCTTCTGGGAAGGCTTTCCACTAGATGTTGGAACATTGCTGCTATAACAGCCTCCACTCTTCACAGAAGACTTTCCACTAGATGTTGGAACATTGCTGAGGGGACTTGCTTCCATTCAGCCACAAGAGCATTACTGAGGTCGGTCACTGATTTTAGGCGATTAGGCCTGGCTCGCAGTCGGCCTTCCAATTCATCCCAAAGGTGTTCGATGGGGTTGAGGTCAGGGCTCTATGCAGGCCAGTCAAGTTCTTCCACACCGATCTCAACAAACCATTTCTGTATGGACCTGTCTTTGTGCACTGGGGCATTGTTATGCTGAAACAGGAAAGGGCCTTCCCCAAATTGTTGCCACAAAGTTGGAAGCACAGAATCGTCTAGAATGTCATTGTATGCTGTAACGTTAAGATTTCCCTTCACTAGAACTAAGAGGCCCGAACGATGAAAAACAGCCCCAGACCATAATTCCTCCTCCACCAAACTTTACAGTTGGCAATATGCATTGGGGAAGGTAGCGTTCTCCTGGCATCCACCAAACCCAGATGTTTTCTGTCGGACTGCCAGATGTTGAAGCTTTTCTTTTTCTTTCTTTCAAATACAAAAGTTTCCGGTTTTATTTTTTGGGGGATTAAATAGTATTTCAATTTTTTTTCTTTTTTTTTTTTTTTTTTTTCTCTCCCAGATGTCATTTACTATAATAACCTTGGTACCTGTCATGGTGATTTTGTTCACCTGTTATAACTTGTTTACTTCCTGTTTCAGCTCAGCAGAAGCTGGATTTCTGCATCGCCGCTGGGATGCAGTATACAGTGGGAGACAAGTGCAAGGTACGGTGTGTGTGAGGTCTTCTCTCCACTGACTGTTTTTTTGTGTGGATGCTCTCTGATAGTGTAGTTCTGTCCCGCCCCGTCTAGGTTCGCCTTGACAACGGTGGACGTTACTATGGCGCCTACATCCAGGAAGTGTCGCCTGACAACGGGCCCGTCACTGTCTTCATAGAGGAACTGGGCAAGAGGTAGGTCATCTTTCTCCTTTTATATTATCTTTGTTCTCTGATTTACTCTTATTTACTCTTTATTTATTTATCATATAATATTAATTTGTGTGTTTGTCCAGACACACGGTGTCCCTCTGGAACCTGCGCCCTCCCACAGATGACACGTTGTCCTGGAGCACGGTGGCCCGAGACGGAAAGAGACTGAACAACGGCTCTGTTCCAAACTCTGGTAAGAACCCTACAACTTTCCCCTAGCCCCCTAATCTCTGGTAAGGACCCTACAACTGTCCCCTAGCCCCCTAATCTCTGGTAAGGACCCTACAACTGTCCCCTAGCCCCCTAATCTCTGGTAAGGACCCTACAACTGTCCCCTAGCCCCCTAATCTCTGGTAAGGACCCTACAACTGTCCCCTAGCCCCCTAATCTCTGGTAAGGACCCTACAACTGTCCCCTAGCCCCCTAATCTCTGGTAAGGACCCTACAACTGTCCCCTAGCCCCCTAATCTCTGGTAAGGACCCTACAACTGTCCCCTAGCCCCCTAATCTCTGGTAAGGACCCTGCAACTGTCCCATAGCCCCCTAATCTCTGGTAAGGACCCTACAACTGTCCCCTAGCCCCCTAATCTCTGGTAAGGACCTTGCAACTGTCCCCTAGCCCCCTAAACTCTAGTAAGGACCCTACAACTGTCCCCTAGCCCCCTAATCTCTGGTAAGGACCCTACAACTGTCCCCTAGCCCCCTAATCTCTGGTAAGAACCCTACAACTGTCCCCTAGCCCCCTAATCTCTGGTAAGGACCCAACAACTGTCCCATAGCCCCCTAATCTCTGGTAAGGACCCTACAACTGTCCCCTAGCCCCCTAATCTCTGGTAAGGACCTTGCAACTGTCCCCTAGCCCCCTAATCTCTGGTAAGGACCCTGCAACTGTCCCATAGCCCCCTAATCTCTGGTAAGGACCTTGCAACTGTCCCCTAGCCCCCTAAACTCTAGTAAGGACCCTACAACTGTCCCCTAGCCCCCTAATCTCTGGTAAGGACCCTACAACTGTCCCCTAGCCCCCTAATCTCTGGTAAGAACCCTGCAACTGTCCCCTAGCCCCCTAATCTCTGGTAAGGACCCTACAACTGTCCCCTAGCCCCCTAAACTCTAGTAAGGACCCTACAACTGTCCCCTAGCCCCCTAATCTCTGGTAAGGACCCTACAACTGTCCCCTAGCCCCCTAATCTCTGGTAAGAACCCTACAACTGTCCCCTAGCCCCCTAATCTCTGGTAAGGACCCAACAACTGTCCCATAGCCCCCTAATCTCTGGTAAGGACCCTACAACTGTCCCCTAGCCCCCTAATCTCTGGTAAGGACCTTGCAACTGTCCCCTAGCCCCCTAATCTCTGGTAAGGACCCTGCAACTGTCCCATAGCCCCCTAATCTCTGGTAAGGACCCTACAACTGTCCCCTAGCCCCCTAAACTCTAGTAAGGACCCTACAACTGTCCCCTAGCCCCCTAATCTCTGGTAAGGACCCTACAACTGTCCCCTAGCCCCCTAATCTCTGGTAAGAACCCTACAACTGTCCCCTAGCCCCCTAATCTCTGGTAAGGACCCAACAACTGTCCCATAGCCCCCTAATCTCTGGTAAGGACCCTACAACTGTCCCCTAGCCCCCTAATCTCTGGTAAGGACCTTGCAACTGTCCCCTAGCCCCCTAATCTCTGGTAAGGACCCTGCAACTGTCCCATAGCCCCCTAATCTCTGGTAAGGACCTTGCAACTGTCCCCTAGCCCCCTAAACTCTAGTAAGGACCCTACAACTGTCCCCTAGCCCCCTAATCTCTGGTAAGGACCCTACAACTGTCCCCTAGCCCCCTAATCTCTGGTAAGAACCCTGCAACTGTCCCCTAGCCCCCTAATCTCTGGTAAGGACCCTACAACTGTCCCCTAGCCCCCTAAACTCTGGTAAGGACCCTACAACTGTCCCCTAGCCCCCTAAACTCTGGTAAGGACCCTACAACTGTCCCCTAGCCCCCTAATCTCTGGTAAGGACCCTACAACTGTCCCCTAGCCCCCTAATCGCTGGTAAGGACCCTACAACTGTCCCCTAGCCCCCTAATCTCTGGTAAGGGCCTTAATAACCTTTCTAGGACACACGTTCCGCTAGCAGAACCCCTCAACAACATTCCGCTGAAAAGGCAGCGTTTTTTTGTTTGTTTTTTTTGTTTTTTTGTTATGTAACTTTCACACATTAACAAGTCCAATACAGCAAATGAAAGATAAACATCTTGTTAATCTACCAATTGTGTCCGATTAAAAAAAAAAAAATATATATATATATATAATTAAAAAAAAATGCTTTACAGCGAAAACACACAGCCATTTTCCCAGCCAAAGATAGGAGTCACAAAAAGCAGAAATGGAGAGAAAATTAATCAATAACCTTTGATGATCTTCATCAGATGACACTCATAGGACTTCATGTTACACAATTCATGTATGTTTTGTTCGATTAAGTTCATATTTATATCCGAAAATCTCAGTTTACATTGGCGCCATGTTCAGAAATGCCTCCAAAATATCCGGAGAAATTGCAGAGAGCCACGTCAAATAACAGCAATACTCATCATAAACTTTGATGAAAGATCCATGTTTTACATAGAATTAAAGATACACTTGTTCTTAATGCATCTACTGTGTCAGATTTCAAAAAAACTTTGCGGAAAAAGCAAACCATGCAATAATCTGAGAGGGTGCTCGGATAGAAACAACATTTCTCCGCCATGTTAGAGTCAACAGAAATACGAAATTACATCATAAATATTCCCTTTGATTATCTTCATCAGAATGCACTCCCAGGAATCCTAGTTCCACAAAAAAAAAAAAACCTTCTCGATAATGTCCATCATTTATGTCCAAGTAGCTACTTTTGTTAGCGCGTTTAGTACACATATCCAAACGCTCGCGCAGATCCAGGTGAACGTCGGACGAAAACTTCGAAAAGTTATATTACAGGTCGAATAAGCTGGTCAAACTTCGTAGAGAATCAATCTTTAGGATGTTATCATATATTCAATAACGTTCCAACCTGAGAATTCCTTTGTGTCTATAGAAGTAATGGAATGCAAGTCGATATGATGTGAAATGCTCGTGACCAGGACCTGGCTCTATGCCAGACCACTGACTCAAATAGCTCCCATCCGGGTCAATATCACAGTAGAAGCTTCATTCAATGTTCTACAGACTGTTGACATCTAGTGGAAGGCGTAGGAAGTGCAAACAGATCCATATCCCACTGGGATTTCAATAGGCGATGAGTTGAAAATCGACCAGCCTCAGAATTCCCACTTCCTGTTTGGATTTTTTTCCTCTGGTTTTTGCCTGCCATATGAGTTATGTTATACTCACAGACAGCATTCAAACAGTTTTAGAAACTTCCGAGTGTTTTCTATCCAATAGTAATAATAATATGCATATATTAGCATCTGGGACAGAGTAGGAGGCAGTTCACTCTGGGCACGCTATTCATCCAAAGTGAAAATGCTGCCCCCTATCCCTAAAGTTAAAGCCACTAACTCTATGAAAACCTCTTGCATCTTCCCGACAGTATTCTTGAATAACCTTTTCCTGCTCTGGATTCGAGAGCAATCAGTCTTTGATCGATCTCTTGTGTTCTGGAATATATTTGTTTTAGAATGAGCTGTGTTCTGTTGTTGAACACTCCCAATCCTTCCCTCTCTCTCTCTCTCTCTCTCTCTCTCTCTCCAGATTGGGAAGGCAGGGGAAGAGGAAGGAAGTCAGGGAAGCCTTCGACGCCGTCGGCAACGCAGTCTGTCTCCCAGGCTAAAGGACCCTCCCAAAGTGGTGGGCGTGGTGTCCAGAAGCAGCACTCTTGGCCCCCGCAGGCCACTGTAGAGGAGGGAGGGGTCCGGAGCACCCTCCACCTCAACACCAGGTCTGTTTGGAGCCCAATACATTTTTACACAGATCTTAGATGGAAAACAAACCACAGTAGAAAGTTTCAGGGAAAGTATTCAGACCTCTTCCCCCTTTTCCACATTTCGTTAAAATGGATTCATTTGTTTTTTTCCCCTAATCAATCTACAAACAATTTCCCTATAATGACAAGGCAAAAACAGGTTTTAAGAAATGTTTTGCAAAACCCTGAAGTATCACATATACACAAGTATTCAGACCCTTTACTCAGTACTTTGTTGAAGCACCTTTGGCAGCGATTACAGCCTCAAGTCTTCTTGGGTATGACGCTACAAGCTTGGCACACCTGTATATGGGGAGTTTCTCCCATTATTCTCTGCAGATCCTCTCAAGCTCTATCAGGTTGGATGGGGAGCGTCGCTGCACAGCTATTTTCAGGTCTCTTCAGAGATGTTTGATCGAGTTCAAGTCCGGGCTCTTGCTGGGCCACTCAAGGACATTCTGAGACTTGTCCCGAAGCCACTCCTGTTGGAAGGTGAACCTTCACCTCAGTATGAGGTCCTGAGCGCTCTGGAGCAGGTTTTCATCAAGGATCTCTCTGTACTTTGCTCCGTTCATCTTTCCCTTGATCCTGACTAGTCTCCCAGTCCCTACCGCTGAAAAACATCCCCACAGCATGATGCTGCCACCACCATGCTTCACCGTAGGGATGGAGCCAGGTTTCCTTCAGACGTGACACTTGGCATTCAGGCCAAAGAGTTCAATCTTGATTTCATCAGATCAGAGAATCTTGTTTCTCATGGTTTGAGAGTCTTTAGGTGCCTTTTGGCAAACTCCAAGCGGACTGTCATGTGCCTTTTACTGATTGGCTTCTGTCTGGCCACTCTACTATAAAGGCCTGATTGGTGGAGTGATGCAGAGATGGTTGTCCTTCTGGAAGGTTCTCTGGAGCTCTGTCAGTGACCTTCAATGCTGCAGAAATGTTTTGGTACCCTTCCCCAAATCTGTGCCTCGACACAATCCTGTCTCGGAGCTCTACGGAAACTTCCTTCGACCTCATGGCTTGGTTTTTTGCTCTGACGTGCTCGGTCAACCGTGGGACCGATGTGAATCGTTTCAGGAAACTAGGTGTATGTCGTGCGTCACTACTTCACTTCATTAAATGTTTTAATCAAAAATGCGTTTTGGGGCAGAAATGCCTTCTGGGACATGTGACCTTTCACGTGCCTTAATAACAAACTTGTATTTCTATAAAATTGTGAAATTACGAGCCTATTTGCTTTAGCCATGGATTAAGCACGGAACCTTCCCATGATTGGCTTAAATAATGTATGGGCTGGACATGCCGAGAGATGAGTTTGGATTGGTCTGCCATGTAGCAAGCTTCTGTCTATAACGTGAGCTGTTCAGTATGTGTTGACAGCCCTTTCTACCGCACCGGTTTTGAATGATATTAACGTTAGCCGTCGAGAACGACAAAGATTTTGCTACTTTTCTCAGCAACATTTGATGTCCTGAATTTAGCAGCCGCTATCGACCGATCAGTTGGGGAAAAAGTGACGGGTTACTTTCTGCACACGCCACGGTCCGTGTGAACCGGAGTGACGCGATACAACGCTGGCCAAACCAGATGGAGCTACAAACAAAAGAGTTAAATGGTTCCAGTCTGACAATATTCCAATGTAAAAAAACACATTTTCAAATGTTGATGCTTAAGACCGAATCCAGGTGGTCGGTCACATATGGACAGGTGTGTGCCTTTCCAAATCATGTCCAATCAATTGAATTTACCCACAGGTGGACTCCAAGTTGTAGAAACATCTCAAGGATGATCAATGGAAACAGGATTCACCTGAGCTCAATTTCAAATCTCATAGCAAAAGGGTCTGAATAGTTATGTAAAATAAGCTATTTCTGTATACGATTTTTTTTTTTTTACATTTGCAAAAATAAAAAAACCTGTTTTCACTTTGTCGGGGTTGTTATGGGGTATTGTGATGTCACTATGGGGTATTGTGATGTCACTATGGGGTATTGTGATGTCACTATGGGGTATTGTGATGTCACTATGAGGTATTGTGATGTCATTATGGGGTGTTGTGTGTAGATTGATGAGGAAAATGTTTTATCTAATCCATTTTAGAATAAGGCCGGGAACTTAACAAAAATGTGTGTTAAAGTCAAAGGGGTCTGAATACTTTCCGAATGCACTGTTACTAACACATGGATGTCGTTAAGGACGTCGTTAAGGACGTCGTTAAGGCTCTTATGGTGAATAGGAAAGAACAGAAAGCCCCCGTCCACATTGAGAATATTCCTGTATTGACGTTTCCATCCATCTTCCTCCGGGGTCACACACTGAATTTGAAACGTAGTTGAATGCAGTTATTTTTTTAAAGAATGTGTGGAGTTTCTTCTTACACATGGTCACGCTATGGTTTTGTTCAGAGTGCCAGCGTGGAGTGGAGGAGGCAGCACCAGCCAGAACACCAGTCCTGTACAAACCCTGTCAGTACCAATACCTGGACTACCTTGGGTTGTACCAGGAGCAGGGCCAGTACCAATACCTGGACTGATGGGCCTCCAGCCCAACCCTGCTAACAGCAGCTATAGGTACAGGAGAGCGTGGCATGGCGTTGACTAGGTGAAATATCTGTCGTAGGTATTTAACCCGAATCCAAAAGCGACTTACAGGAGCAATAAGAGCATCGGCTAAATGACTCAAATGTAAAATGAGGGCCACATACTAACATTTTTCAGTTGGTGGCACCCAGCCCGTGATTCTGGTCGCAAATCTTTTTTGCGGCTTCATTTAATGAGTATCATTTTCTGAAGTCATTCACAGCTTTATTAGAATGTCTAGTCGACTACCGAGATGGTATTCACAGCTTTATTAGAAAGTCTAGTCGACTACCGAGATGCTATTCACAGTTTTATTAGAAAGTCTAGTCGACTACCGAGATGGCATTCACAGTTTTATTAGAAAGTCTAGTCGACTACCGAGATGCTATTCACAGTTTTATTAGAAAGTCTAGTCGACTACCGAGATGCTATTCACAGTTTTATTAGAAAGTCTAGTCGACTACCGAGATGGTATTCACAGTTTTATTAGAAAGTCTAGTCGACTACCGAGATGGCATTCACAGCTTTATTAGAAAGTCGACTATCGAGATGGTATTCACAGCTTTTATTAGAAAGTCTAGTCGACTACCGAGATGGTATTCACAGCTTTATTAGAAAGTCTAGTCGACTACCGAGATGGCATTCACAGCTTTATTAGAAAGTCGACTACCGAGATGGTATTCACAGCTTTATTAGAAAGTCTAGTCGACTCCCGAGATGGTATTCACAGCTTTATTAGAAAGTCTAGTCGACTATCGAGATGGTATTCACAGCTTTATTAGAAAGTCTAGTCGACTCCCGAGATGGTATTCACAGCTTTATTAGAAAGTCGACTCCCGAGATGGTATTCACAGCTTTATTAGAAAGTCGACTACCGAGATGGTATTCACAGCTTTCATTAAAAAGTCTCGTCGACTACCGGGATGGTATTCACAGCTTTATTAGAAAGTCTAGTCGACTACCGAGATGGTATTCACAGCTTTAATTAGAAAGTCTAGTCGACTACCGAGATGGTATTCAACAAAAAACGCTGTGATTCAAACTATTTAAATGTGCAACCTAATCCAGTGACTGTCATGCAAAAAGGGCTCCAGATGTTTTATAAATTAAAAATAAATTAAAGAGATTAATTTGCCTGCGTCTATATCATAGGATAGTTTATTTGGGGCTAATTCATCACCTGAATAAGTGGAAACTCCACACACATTGACTCGCTAACTCTACACGTAATACCCGCTGCTAGTAGCCGTGTATTCATCCTAACTCTACACGTAATACCCGCTGCTAGTAGCCGTGTATTCATCCTAACTCTACACGTAATACCCGCTGCTAGTAGCCGTGTATTCATCCTAACTCTACACGTAATACCCGCTGCTAGTAGCCGTGTATTCATCCTAACTCTACACGTAATACCCGCTGCTAGTAGCCGTGTATTCATCCTAACTCTACACGTAATACCCGCTGCTAGTAGCCGTGTATTCATCCTAACTCTACACGTAATACCCGCTGCTAGTAGCCGTGTATTCATCCTAACTCTACACGTAATACCCGCTGCTAGTAGCCGTGTATTCATCCTAACTCTACACGTAATACCCGCTGCTAGTAGCCGTGTATTCATCCTAACTCTACACGTAATACCCGCTGCTAGTAGCCGTGTATTCATCCTAACTCTACATGTAATACCCGCTGCTAGTAGCCGTGTATTCATCCTAACTCTACATATAATACCCGCTGCTAGTAGCCGTGTATTCATCCTAACTCTACATATAATACCCGCCCGCTGCTAGTAGCCGTGTATTCATCCTAACTCTACATATAATACCCGCCCGCTGCTAGTAGCCGTGTATTCATCCTAACTCTACATATAATACCCGCCCGCTGCTAGTAGCCGTGTATTCATCCTAACTCTACATATAATACCCGCCCGCTGCTAGTAGCCGTGTATTCATCCTAACTCTACATATAATACCCGCTGCTAGTAGCCGTGTATTCATCCTAACTCTACACGTAATACCCGCTGCTAGTAGCCGTGTATTCATCCTAACTCTACACGTAGTACCCGCTGCTAGTAGCCGTGTATTCATCCTAACTCTACATGTAGTAGCCGTGTATTCATCCTAACTCTACATGTAGTAGCCGTGTATTCATCCTAACTCTACATGTAATACCCGCTGCTAGTAGCCGTGTATTCATCCTAACTCTACATGTAGTACCCGTGTATTCATCCTAACTCTACATGTAGTACCCGCTGCTAGTAGCCGTGTATTCATCCTAACTCTACACGTAATACCCGCTGCTAGTAGCCGTGTATTCATCCTAACTCTACATGTAATACCCGCTGCTAGTAGCCGTGTATTCATCCTAACTCTACATGTAGTAGCCGTGTATTCATCCTAACTCTACATGTAATACCCGCTGCTAGTAGCCGTGTATTCATCCTAACTCTACACGTAATACCCGCTGCTAGTAGCCGTGTATTCATCCTAACTCTACATGTAGTAGCCGTGTATTCATCCTAACTCTACACGTAATACCCGCTGCTAGTAGCCGTGTATTCATCCTAACTCTACATGTAGTAGCCGTGTATTCATCCTAACTCTACATGTAATAGCCGTGTATTCATCCTAACTCTACATGTAATAGCCGTGTATTCATCCTAACTCTACATGTAGTAGCCGTGTATTCATCCTAACTCTACACGTAATACCCGCTGCTAGTGGCCGTGTATTCATCCTAACTCTACACGTAATACCCGCTGCTAGTAGCCGTGTATTCATCCTAACTCTACACGTAATACCCGCTGCTAGTAGCCGTGTATTCATCCTAACTCTACATGTAATACCCGCTGCTAGTAGCCGTGTATTCATCCTAACTCTACATGTAATACCCGCTGCTAGTAGCCGTGTATTCATCCTAACTCTACACGTAATACCCGCTGCTAGTAGCCGTGTATTCATCCTAACTCTACATGTAGTAGCCGTGTATTCATCCTAACTCTACATGTAGTAGCCGTGTATTCATCCTAACTCTACATGTAATAGCCGTGTATTCATCCTAACTCTACATGTAATAGCCGTGTATTCATTCTAACTCTACACGTAATACCCGCTGCTAGTAGCCGTGTATTCATCCTAACTTTACATGTAATGCCCGCTGCTAGTAGCCGTGTATTCATCCTAACTCTACATGTAGTAGCCGTGTATTCATCCTAACTCTACATGTAGTAGCCGTGTATTCATCCTAACTCTACACGTAATACCCGCTGCTAGTAGCCGTGTATTCATCCTAACTCTACATGTAATACCCGCTGCTAGTAGCCGTGTATTCATCCTAACTCTACACGTAATACCCGCTGCTAGTAGCCGTGTATTCATCCTAACTCTACACGTAATACCCGCTGCTAGTAGCCGTGTATTCATCCTAACTCTACACGTAATACCCGCTGCTAGTAGCCGTGTATTCATCCTAACTCTACACGTAATACCCGCTGCTAGTAGCCGTGTATTCATCCCCAACTCTACATGTAGTACCCGCTGCTAGTAGCCGTGTATTCATCCTAACTCTACACGTAATACCCGCTGCTAGTAGCCGTGTATTCATCCTAACTCTACATGTAATACCCGCTGCTAGTAGCCGTGTATTCATCCAATAGTAAATCAGCCTTCCAGTTGTAGCCGATGCAATGGCCAAATGCGAATAATCAGTTTGCGCGCTCTCTATCTCTATCTCAAAGTCCTGTAAAATAGTTGCTGTTGAGCTCACAGTTGAAAATGTATTTTTATTTAACCAGGTAGGCCAGTTTTGAGAACAAGTTCTCACTTACAACTGCGACCTGGCCAAGATAAAGCAAAGCAGTGTGACAAAAAACAACAGAGTTACACATGAACAAACGTACAGTCAATAACACAAAAGAAAATAACAATAGAAAAATCTATATACATTGTGTGCAAATGTAGGGAATAAATAGACCATAGAGGTGAAAATAATTACAATTTAGCAATTAACACTGGAGTGAAAGATGTGCAGATGATGATGTGCAAGTAGAGATACTGGGGTGCAAAAGAGCAGGAGGGTAAGTAATAATATGGGGATGAGGTAGTTGGGTGTGCTATTTATAGATGGGCTGTGTACAGGTACAGTGATCGGTTAGCTGCTCTGCCAGCGGATGCTTAAAGTTAGAGAGGGAGATATAAGACTCCAGCTTCAGAGATTTTTGCAATTTGTTCCAGTCATTGGCAACAGAGAACTGGAAGGAAAGGCGGCCAAAGGAGGTGTTGGCTTTGGGGGTGACCAGTGAGATATACCTGTTGGAGCGCGTGCTACGGGTGGGTGTTGCTATGGTGACCAGTGAGATATACCTGTTGGAGCGCGTGCTACGGGTGGGTGTTGCTATGGTGACCAGTGAAATATACCTGCTGGAGCGCGTGCTATGGGTGGGTGTTGCTATGGTGACCAGTGAGATATGCCTGTTGGAGCGCGTGCTACGGGTGGGTGTTGCTATGGTGACCAGTGAGCTACGGTGGGGCTTTACCTAGCAAAGAGTTCTAGATGACCTGGAGGCAGTGGGTTTGGCGACGGATATGTAGTGAGGGCCAGCCAACGAGAGCGTACAGGTTGGTGGTGACAGTGTTTCCTAGCCTCAGAGCAGTGGGCAGCTGGGAGGAGGTGCTCTTATTCTCCATTGACTGTACAGTGTCCCAAAACTTTTTGGAATTAGTGCTTACAGGAAGCAAACTTCTGTTTGAAAAAGCTAGCCTTAGCTTTCCTAACTGACTGTGTATATTGGTTCCTGACTTCCCTGAAACGTTGCATATCGCGGGGGGCTATTAGATGCAGAACGCCACAGGATGTTTTTGAATGTGTGTTATTTATTTATATATATATATATCTATATCTGCAGAAAGCTGAGAACCTCCTCTATTCAACTGTGACGATATGATAGCGGTGTTGCGCCAGCAATTGGATTTTAAAATGTTATAAGATGAGAACACCTTTTTTCTCCTGGAGCATTTTTTTCCCTGCGTAGAGGAGAGAGCGTCTCGCTCGACACAGTAGCAGGCCCCAGTAAAACGGGGACAGACAGGCAGACACTTTCATTACGCCCGGCGGTGTATGGGGAGGGCCGCAAGTCCCGCCCGGCGGTGTATGGGGAGGGCCGCAAGTCCCGCCCGGCGGTGTATGGGGAGGGCCGCAAGTCCCGCCCGGCGGTGTATGGGGAGGGCCGCAAGTCCCGCCCGGCTGTGTCTGGGGAGGGCCGCAAGTCCCGCCCGGCGGGTGTCTGGGGAGGGCCGCAAGTCCCGCCCGGCGGGTGTCTGGGGAGGGCCGCAAGTCCCGCCCGGCGGGTGTCTGGGGAGGGCCGCAAGTCCCGCCCGGCGGGTGTCTGGGGAGGGCCGCAAGTCCCGCCCGGCGGGTGTCTGGGGAGGGCCGCAAGTCCCGCCCGGCGGGTGTCTGGGGAGGGCCGCAAGTCCCGCCCGGCGGGTGTCTGGGGAGGGCCGCAAGTCCCGCCCGGCGGGTGTCTGGGGAGGGCCGCAAGTCCCGCCCGGCGGGTGTCTGGGGAGGGCCGCAAGTCCCGCCCGGCGGGTGTCTGGGGAGGGCCGCAAGTCCCGCCCGGCGGGTGTCTGGGGAGGGCCGCAAGTCCCGCCCGGCGGGTGTCTGGGGAGGGCCGCAAGTCCCGCCCGGCGGGTGTCTGGGGAGGGCCGCAAGTCCCGCCCGGCGGGTGTCTGGGGAGGGCCGCAAGTCCCGCCCGGCGGGTGTCTGGGGAGGGCCGCAAGTCCCGCCCGGCGGGTGTCTGGGGAGGGCCGCAAGTCCCGCCCGGCGGGTGTCTGGGGAGGGCCGCAAGTCCCGCCCGGCGGGTGTCTGGGGAGGGCCGCAAGTCCCGCCCGGCGGGTGTCTGGGGAGGGCCGCAAGTCCCGCCCGGCGGGTGTCTGGGGAGGGCCGCAAGTCTGGGGAGGGCCGCAAGTCCCGCCCGGCGGGTGTCTGGGGAGGGCCGCAAGTCCCGCCCGGCGGGTGTCTGGGGAGGGCCGCAAATCACCTTCTCAGAACTTTTTCTTCTAATTTTTTTGGACTACAGAAAATGTAACATTGTTAGTTTGCTATATGTAGACACACATGGTGCTGGAGATAAATTGTGTATGAATATGTTAAGTAATGAAGTGCCCTTTTTAACTGTGCGGCTGGTTATTAACTGTGTGGCTGGTTATTAACTGTATCAGGAGACCGTCTTCCAGCTCTGTGTCAGAGGCAGCAGCAGTAGCAGCATTTGGTCTGTCAGAGGCACAGCGTCAAGCCAGAGAGGAGGAGCAGAGGGACATGGCCCTGCTGGAGATAGAGCTACGGGATGAGAGAAGCTTCCCTGCACTGGGGGTGAGGAGGCGTGTGTCTGGGGGGGTGGGGAAGAGGCGTGTGTCTGGGGGGGTGGGGAGGAGGCGTGTGTCTGGGGGGGGGGGTGGGGAGGAGGCGTGTGTCTGGGGGGGTGGGGAGGAGGCGTGTGTCTGGGGGGGGGTGGGGAAGAGGCGTGTGTCTGGGGGGGGGGGGTGGGGAGGAGGCGTGTGTCTGGGGGGGGGGGGGTGGGGAGGAGGCGTGTGTCTGGGGGGGGGGGGAGGCGTGTGTCTGGGGGGGGGGTGGGGAGGAGGCGTGTGTCTGGGGGGGGGGTGGGGAGGAGGCGTGTGTCTGGGGGGGGGGGGAGGCGTGTGTCTGGGGGGGGGGTGGGGAGGAGGCGTGTGTCTGGGGGGGGGGGGAGGCGTGTGTCTGGGGGGGGGGTGGGGAGGAGGCGTGTGTCTGGGGGGGAGGCGTGTGTCTGGGGGGGGGGGAGGCGTGTGTCTGGGGGGGGAGGAGGCGTGTGTCTGGGGGGGGAGGAGGCGTGTGTCTGGGGTGGGGAGGAGGCGTGTGTCTGGGTGGGGAGGAGGCGTGTGTCTGGGGTGGGGAGGAGGCGTGTGTCTGGGGTGGGGAGGAGGCGTGTGTCTGGGGTGGGGAGGAGGCGTGTGTCTGGGGGGGGAGGAGGCGTGTGTCTGGGGGGGGGGAGGAGGCGTGTGTCTGGGGGGGGGAGGAGGCGTGTGTCTGGGGGGGGAGGAGGCGTGTGTCTGGGGGGGGAGGAGGCGTGTGTCTGGGGGGGGGTGGGGAGGAGGCGTGTGTCTGGGGGGGTGGGGAGGAGGCGTGTGTCTGGGGGGGGGTGGGGAGGAGGCGTGTGTCTGGGGGGGGAGGAGGCGTGTGTCTGGGGGGGGGGGAGGCGTGTGTCTGGGGGGGGGGGGGGAGGCGTGTGTCTGGGGGGGAGGAGGCGTGTGTCTGGGGGGGAGGAGGCGTGTGTCTGGGGGGGAGGAGGCGTGTGTCTGGGGGGGAGGAGGCGTGTGTCTGGGGGGGGGGGGAGACGTGTGTCTGGGGGGGGGGGTGGGGAGGAGGCGTGTGTCTGGGGGGGGGTTGGGGAGGAGGCGTGTGTCAACATGTTTATTTGTTAAGACTATACTTAACCCATGACAAACTTCTCCCACTGTCTCCGCTGTCTCTGTCCCCGCTGTCTCTGTCCCCGCTGTCTCTGTCCCCTCTGTCTCTGTCCCCTCTGTCTCTGCTGTCTCGCTCTCAGGTGGTGTCTAATGCCAGTGAGGGGAAGAAGAGGACAGGCAGAGGCATGGTGAGTTACATACTAAATACTCTGTCTGGAAGGCCTGGGGCTGTGTCTGTCTGTCTGGAGGGCCTGGGGGTGTGTCTGTCTGTCTGGAGGGCCTGTGGGTGCGTTTGTCTGTCTGGATGGCCTGTGGGTGCGTTTGTCTGTCTGGAGGGCCTGTGGGTGCGTTTGTCTGTCTGGATGGCCTGTGGGTGCGTTTGTCTGTCTGGAGGGCCTGTGGGTGCGTTTGTCTGTCTGGAGGTCCTGTGGGTGCGTCTGTCTGTCTGGAGGGCCTGGGGGTGCGTTTGTCTGTCTGTCTGGAGGGCCTGGGGGTGCGTTTGTCTGTCTGTCTGGAGGGCCTGGGGGTGCGTTTGTCTGTCTGTCTGGAGGGCCTGGGGGTGCGTTTGTCTGTCTGTCTGGAGGGCCTGGGGGTGCGTCTGTCTGTCTGGAGGGCCTGGGGTGCGTTTGTCTGTCTGTCTGGAGGGCCTGGGGGTGCGTCTGTCTGTCTGGAGGCCTGGGGGTGCGTCTGTCTGTCTGGAGGTGTGTCTGTCTGTCTGGAGGGCCTGTGGGTGCGTTTGTCTGTCTGGAGGGCCTGTGGGTGCGTTTGTCTGTCTGGAGGGCCTGTGGGTGCGTTTGTCTGTCTGTCTGGAGGGCCTGTGGGTGCGTTTGTCTGTCTGTCTGGAGGGCCTGGGGGTGCGTTTGTCTGTCTGTCTGGAGGGCCTGGGGGTGCGTTTGTCTGTCTGGAGGGCCTGGGGGTGCGTTTGTCTGTCTGGAGGGCCTGGGGGTGCGTTTGTCTGTCTGGAGGGCCTGTGGGTGCGTTTGTCTGTCTGTCTGGAGGGCCTGTGGGTGCGTTTGTCTGTCTGTCTGGAGGGCCTGTGGGTGCGTTTGTCTGTCTGTCTGGAGGGCCTGTGGGTGCGTTTGTCTGTCTGTCTGGAGGGCCTGGGGGTGCGTTTGTCTGTCTGGAGGGCCTGGGGGTGCGTTTGACGCTAATCTTTACCTGTTGTGTTTTGTAGAGGAGATCAACACTAGACGAGGAGAGGAAGACCCCATCACCTCCTACTCCTAACCTTCCTCCTACCACCACTACTCCTAACCTTCCTCCTACTCCTAACCTTCCTCCTACTCCTAACCTTCCTCCTACTCCTAACCTTCCTCCTACCACCACTACTACTCCTAACCTTCCTCCTACCACCACTACTACTCCTAACCTTCCTCCTACCACCACTACTACTCCTAACCTTCCTCTTACCACCACTACTACTCCTAACCTTCCTCCTACTCCTAACCTCCCTCCTACCACCACTACTCCTAATGTGGCTCCTTCCATCTCTCCTTCTGTTCCTCTCTCTACTCCGGTCTCTGTTCCTCTGCAGTCCTCCATCTCCTCCCATCCCCCTGCCCCCTCACCCCCCACACCTGTCTCTGCCCCCCCTCCCTCCTCCCTCATTCCTTCCACCCCTTTCCATGTCAACCCCTGGTCTAAAACAACTTCTGCTGTTCCTGTTGTCCCCACCCCTCACCCCGTCCCCACCCCTCACCTCGTCCCACCTGTGTCTGGGGTTTTAACTGCCCCCCCTCTGGTGACCTCTGTGCCCAACATGGTGACCTCTGTGCCCAACATGGTGACCTCTGTGCCCAACATGGTGACCTCTGTGCCCAACATGGTGGACCAATCCCCCCAGACAACACAGACTGTTCCTCTCAATCCCCCCTCTCTCAATCTCACCCACCCGTCCTCTCTTCCTCAATCTGGTCAACCCTATCTACCCCAATGTTCTCTTCCTCAGCCCCACCTCTCCCAGCCTTCTGTCCCCCTGGATCCTCCGTCCTGTGACGTCTCCTCAGCCTACCCCCAAGGTAACATCCCCTAAAGTGTTTCTACGATGTTAAATTGATCCACTCCCCTTTTTTTGTTTTGTTTTCTATGTTACCTAATAAGGAAGTGATTTACTCGTCTCACCTGTCCCTCTCCGTGTAGTTTACCTCTCGATTCATCTCAACGCTGCCGCTTGGCAGGATTTGTTAAAGAACGAATACAAATCAGAATTGTCTTTCCTCTTCAACAGCTTTATCCCACACGGGTGTACCCCCCACTTCCTTCCTGTCCACCGACCACCCACCTCATCCTTCCTCCCACCCTTCCCTTCCCCCCGGGCTCTCCCCAGCCCCACTCCAGCCCCCGCCTGTCACCCAGCCCCCCCTGTCGTTCCACCAGCTGGCTCATCTCTACCAAGACCCCCTGTTCCCAGGGTTCCCTTTGTCTGACAAGGAAGAGATCGTCCAGACACCCCCTTACTCTTATATCCACACTGGAGAGGACCTGCCACGGGGTGAGTAGTGAAATATAGATTATATAATTGTCCCCCTAACCCTACCCACCCTTCCCCTATTTGTAGTAAACTAATGGACAACAACGCTTAGGCTTCTACTTCCAGCTTATACATACCAGAGGTGTGGACTCGAGTCACTTGACTTGGACTCGGGCCACTTGACTTGGACTCGGGCCACTTGACTTGGACTCGGGCCACTTGACTTGGACTCGGGTCACAAATATGGTGACTTGCAACACGACTTTGACTTGAGCCTTTTGACTTGATACCCTCCTCAAGCCCAAATATATAGTATTATGCTATTTAAAAAGGTGTGTAGCGCATCAACTCTTCGTTTAACGGATTACAGTTTGAATCGGACAGCAGCCAATCAAATTGGGCCAGCTGAGAAAAAGTTGTGCGTGGCAGTGCAGAGGAAAGTCGGCAGGTGAATTCAGATGGAGCCCTTGGAAAGATGATACCCAAAAATTATTATTTTCGGTTATAAAAACAACGCTGTATCAACAAAAACAGATTGCAACTCGTAACGTTAAATCAATGAGCCTCCACACAGTCAGTCAGTGCGGGAACGTGATCATTGCACCCAAGATTGAGCTACAACTGGCTAGGGAGTTGGTATCCTAAATCCTGCCTGATGTTTCTTAAAACAAGGTTGGGCGATTGTGTACAAGCCTACATCGCCCGATTTGCGCCCCATAGCGATCCACGGTAGTCGATCACTATTGGAGGGCCTGTCGATCACTATAGTAGATCACTCTTTCTTATGGCTACCCATGTATTTCCATGAAAATAAAGTTTATTTGGAATTTAAAGCATTCATGATTTGCGGAAATGTAATATATTAACTATTACTCTTGTTAAAAATATGAAATGGTTTTACATTTAGTGAAGAGCACATTATGACTTGTTTAGGACTCGAAATTGAAAAGTTTAAGACTTGAGACTTGCCTGTCTTGACTTGCCTGTCTTGACTTGCCTGTCTTGACTTGCCTGTCTTGACTTGCCTGTCTTGACTTGCCTGTCTTGACTTGGGACTTGACTTGGGACTTGACTTGGGACTTGACTTGGGACTTGACTTGGGACTTGACTTGGGACTTGACTTGGGACTTGACTTGGGACTTGACTTGGGACTTGACTTGGGACTTGACTTGGGACTTGAGTGCTAAGACTTGAGACTTACTTGTAAAACAATGACTTGGTCCCACCTCTGATACATACTACATACAATTTACAGACTCAATCTATTTTTACAATAGTTATATTTAGTTTGTTTTTAGTCCCATCCTTCAGCTCCCTTCAACCCCTCCCATCTATCTCTGAACCTTTCTGTTGTCATATATTCTATATTCTGTAAATTAACGATAAAATTGTTTTGCTCAGAGTATTATTGATTGATTATGACTTTTCAAATCACCCAGTAGTGCAATTTCAGAGTTTGATCCAGGTAAATGTTGCAATTCTTCAGCCATTCCTGGACCTGTGACCAAAAACAAGCTACATATGGACAGTACCAAAACAAATGATCTAACGATTCTGCCTCTTCGCAGTAAAATCTGCAGAGCTGAGATGGTTGCATCACCCATATATAGAACATTCTATTGGTTGCAAGAATTTTGTATAATTTAAATTGAAAAACTCAGTTTTGAATCTGGTGTCGTTTTGCGTATCAGTTCATAAACGATGTGACATGGAATCGGTACGTCAATCTCTTCCCAACTATTTTGCAATCTACATGGCACAGCTGTCAATTTTTGAGGTCCTTAAATGAAACTGGTATACTTGATTATTTATCACAATTTTCTTTAGCCGATTTTGGTCTTTAATTCAGGGCAGACAGACAAGTTCCTTACTTTCTCCCCCTTCCACTTGCCTCTTGCGTTTTTGCGGTAATTCTACAATTAGTTTTTAGTTTGTAATTTTGGGTAGAGTAGACATTTCCATATGTTTTTGTTAGCTGCATGTGTGACAACACCACCAGTCCTTTATATGATATAATTTATAAAGATTATACTCGTTTAAAAAATATATATATTTAAATCAATTAGTATATTTGAGTTTAACCACAATATTTGTTGTATTTTCCTTTCCATGGTAGCAAGATCTTATCTATTTTTTGCCAACTTTTTATTCAGATGTATCTGAGAATTTCTTTTTCGGGATATGTATACCGAGTATGTCTGCATCACCGTCAGACCATTTTATTAGTAAACTACACGGTAATGTAAAAGTGATATTGTTTTAGTAATCCAATAAGTAATATAGTACATAATTTGGTTTTAATCCAGAGAGGATTCTAAAAGTATCTAGATCCTCTCTGAGGCCGTGGAGGGATTCTAAAAGTATCTAGATCCTCTGAGGCCGTGGAGGGATTCTAAAAGTATCTAGATCCTCTCTGAGGCCGTGGAGGGATTCTAATTGTGGATTTAAAAGTAAACATGAGTCATAAGCGTACAATGATGCCTTTGTGTTTAAGCCCTGGATTTCTAGGCCTTTGATATTAATATTGGATATGGTTTTTAACAGCTAACATTTCGATGGCCATAATAAATATATATGCTGATAGTGGACAACCTTGTTTAACTCCTCTTGACAGTTTATAACTTTCTGAGAAGTAAACATTATTTACTGTTTTACACCAAGGGTTACTATACTTAACTTTAACCCATTTATATAAGAGATTCTCCAAAATGTAAATATTCCAGGCATTTATATGTAAATTCTAGTCGTACTTTATTAAAACCTTTTCAAAGTCGGCTATGAAAACCAGGCCTGATTTCCCAGATTCTTCAGTGTTCTATAGTTTCCAGTACTTGTCTTATATTATCTCCAATGTATCGTCAATATAAAAACAACCTGTCTGATTAGGATAAATAATATCTGACCAAACCGTCTTTTTTTTGTTGTCCAAATACTCTCTACAGATGTCAACATCCTGAGGTTTTTCTTCAACCTTGGTGTGAAGGTAATGACCTAACTACATTGCCTAACAGCGTATCTTGGTAGCTCTTAACAAGTGTCTATAAATACGCTACTGACCAACGCACTATTTTCCCTCCCTCCCTCCCTCCCTACCCGTCTTTCCCCTCCAGGCGTTCACCAACCCCATGTGGCCCCCCCACTCTTACATCCTCCCTCTTCACCAGGCCTACAGCATGCAGCCCAAACTACCCTCAGTCTCCCTCCCCTCTTCCCACTGGTACCCCTCCCACCCACCCCAGGAGGGGTACGGACACGCCCACCCTCAGTACACCCCTCCCTCAGGTTTGGGGGGCCTCCATCTGCATGACAACCTCCAGAGATCAACCCCCCAATCAGCTGCAGAACCCCCCCAGCATATGGAATTCAGATACGGGCAGGATGATCGCTCCGCCCTGGGGTACCCTTCCAACCGCCACCTTCACCCTGCCTCAACCCAGCCCGTGCCGTTCCAGCCCCGTATGGGTGGCTCTTTACCCTGGTGTAGTAACGTTACCCCGCGACCGAACGCCTACGCTGGGGTATGCTCTGTACCCACACCCCTGACACAATACTCTCCACAAGCACCCCAACCTGCACCTACCAACCAGTACCCTCCCGCACCCCAATCTGCACCTCCCAACCAGTACCCTCCCGCACCCCAATCCTCTACCCACACCTCTCAAGCTCAGCCCTACACTCCAGCCACCTCCCCTCCCTCTGTACCCCAGTACCAATCAGTGTCTCTGGGGTACCCTCCTCCGAGGCTGCCCAGTGGGAACCAGACCCAGGGACAGCTGGATCCTTGCCCCGCCAGCGGTGCCTCTTCCCTGGGTATGAGGTCCAGCCACAGCCCCCTGGAGAACCATAATGCTAATACTACCTCTGTTGTCAATATTACTACTGCTGCTGCTGCTGCTGCTACTACCTTGTCTAGTACTACTGCTTTCAACACAGAGAGAGGTGAGTGCTGACCTCTCTACATTTTTATGTGATCGATTTATTTTTATTTTTGGGGGGGTTCCAACTTATCACTATTTTTACTTGTTTACACAAAGATGTAGAGGGTGAACACGATCTCTCACTTTACAGAGGATTTAGAGGGTGAACACGATCTCTCACTTTACTAACAGAGGATTTAGAGGGTGAACACGATCTCTCACTTTACTAACAGAGGATTTAGAGGGTGAACACGATCTCTCACTTTACAGAGGATTTAGAGGGTGAACACGATCTCTCACTTTACAAACAGAGGATTTAGAGGGTGAACACGATCTCTCACTTTACAAACAGAGGATTTAGAGGGTGAACACGATCTCTCACTTTACTAGCAGAGAGGATTTAGAGGGTGAACACGATCTCTCACTTTACTAACAGAGGATTTAGAGGGTGAACACGATCTCTCACTTTACAGAGGATTTAGAGGGTGAACACGATCTCTCACTTTACGAACAGAGGATTTAGAGGGTGAACACGATCTCTCACTTTACTAGCAGAGAGGATTTAGAGGGTGAACACGATCTCTCACTTTACTAGCAGAGAGGATTTAGAGGGTGAACACGATCTCTCACTTTACTAGCAGAGAGGATTTAGAGGGTGAACACGATCTCTCACTTTACTAGCAGAGAGGATTTAGAGGGTGAACACGATCTCTCACTTTACTAGCAGAGAGGATTTAGAGGGTGAACACGATCTCTCACTTTACTAGCAGAGAGGATTTAGAGGGTGAACACGATCTCTCACTTTACTAGCAGAGGATTTAGAGGGTGAACACGATCTCTCACTTTACTAGCAGAGGATTTAGAGGGTGAACACGATCTCTCACTTTACTAGCAGAGGATTTAGAGGGTGAACACGATCTCTCACTTTACAAACAGAGAGGATTTAGAGGGTGAACACGATCTCTCACTTTACTAACAGAGGATTTAGAGGGTGAACACGATCTCTCACTTTACTAACAGAGAGGATTTAGAGGGTGAACACGATCTCTCACTTTACTAGCAGAGAGGATTTAGAGGGTGAACACGATCTCTCACTTTACAGAGGATTTAGAGGGTGAACACAATCTCTCACTTTACAGAGGATTTAGAGGGTGAACACAATCTCTCACTTTACAGAGGATTTAGAGGGTGAACACGATCTCTCACTTTACTAGCAGAGAGGATTTAGAGGGTGAACACGATCTCTCACTTTACTAGCAGAGAGGATTTAGAGCTAATTTCAAGCCTCCCATTTCTCTAGTAGGGACTTTTTTTTTAATGTTATTTATGGTAATCAACGATATCAGCAAAATGTCCAGGATAAGTGGACAGTTTGGTCGGTCTCTAATGTTCGGTTTATTGTCTCAGCTTTACAGACTGTTCATGCAGGCTTCACAGACGGAGGACAGGGAGACATGAAGATGGCTGGCACTCTGCTAGTGAACGCTCCTCTTCCTCCTACTGAGCAGGTAAGTCTTGATGGAGCTGTAATGGGGTCGTGGGCTACATCGTAAGTCAAAGTATTGTAAAAAAAAAAAAAAAAAAAAAAAAAAAAAAGGTGCATGGTCGGAGAGAATGTTAGCATTTTAGCTAACCCTTACTTTAACCTAATTCTCCTAACCTGCTGCGTTAGTCCTCCATACCTGCTGCGTTAGTCCTCCACACCTGCTGCGTTAGTTCTCCACACCTGCTGCGTTAGTTCTCCACACCTGCTGCGTTAGTCCTCCACACCTGCTGCGTTAGTCCTCCACACCTGCTGCGTTAGTCCTCCACACCTGCTGCGTTAGTCCTCCACGCCTGCTGCGTTAGTCCTCCACGCCTGCTGCGTTAGTCCTCCACGCCTGCTGCGTTAGTCCTCCACGCCTGCTGCGTTAGTTCTCCACGCCTGCTGCGTTAGTCCTCCACGCCTGCTGCGTTAGTCCTCCACGCCTGCTGCGTTAGTCCTCCACACCTGCTGCGTAGATGGGCTTTCTGGTCCACTATGTTACAATAATACACTATAGATAGGCTATATGGTCCACTATGTTACACTATAGATGGGCTATATGGTCCACTATGTTACACTATAGATGGGCTATATGGTCCACTATGTTACACTATAGATGGGCTATATGGTCCACTATGTTACAATAATACACTATAGATGGGCTATATGGTCCACTGTGTTACACTATAGATGGGCTATATGGTCCACTATGTTACAATAACACACTATAGATGGGCTATATGGTCCACTGTGTTACACTATAGATGGGCTATATGGTCCACTATGTTACAATAATACACTATAGATGGGCTATATGGTCCACTATGTTACAATAATACACTATAGATGGGCTATATGGTCCACTATGTTACAATAATACACTATAGATGGGCTATATGGTCCACTATGTTACAATAATACACCATAGATGGGCTATATGGTCCACTGTTACAATAATACACTATAATTGGGCTATATGATCCACTATGTTACAATAATACACTATAGATGGGCTATATGGTCCACTATGTTACAATAATACACTATAGATGGGCTATATGGTCCACTATGTTACAATAATACACTATAGATGGGCTATATGGTCCACTGTGTTACACTATAGATGGGCTATATGGTCCACTATGTTACAATAATACACTATAGATGGGCTATATGGTCCACTATGTTACAATAATACACTATAGATGGGCTATATGGTCCACTATGTTACACTATAGATGGGCTATATGGTCCACTATGTTACACCATAGATGGGCTATATGGTCCACTATGTTACAATAACACACTATAGATGGGCTATATGGTCCACTATGTTACAATAATACACTATAGATGGGCTATATGGTCCACTGTTACAATAATACACTATAGATGGGCTATATGGTCCACTATGTTACACCATAGATGGGCTATATGGTCCACTATGTTACAATAATACACTATAGATGGGCTATATGGTCCACTGTTACAATAATACACTATAGATGGGCTATATGGTCCACTGTGTTACACTATAGATGGGCTATATGGTCCACTATGTTACAATAATAGACCATAGATGGGCTATATGGTCCACTATGTTACAATAATAGACTATAGATGGGCTATATGGTCCACTGTGTTACACTATAGATGGGCCATATGGTCCACTATGTTACAATAATAGACCATAGATGGGCTATATGGTCCACTATGTTACAATAATAGACCATAGATGGGCTATATGGTCCACTATGTTACACTATAGATGGGCTATATGGTCCACTATGTTACACTATAGATGGGCTATATGGTCCACTATGTTACAATAATACACTATAGATGGGCTATATGGTCCACTGTGTTACACTATAGATGGGCTATATGGTCCACTATGTTACACTATAGATGGGCTATATGGTCCACTATGTTACAATAATACACTATAGATGGGCTATATGGTCCACTATGTTACACTATAGATGGGCTATATGGTCCACTATGTTACAATAATACACTATAGATGGGCTATATGGTCCACTATGTTACAATAATACACTATAGATGGGCTATATGGTCCACTATGTTACACTATAGATGGGCTATATGGTCCACTATGTTACAATAATACACTATAGATGGGCTATATGGTCCACTATGTTACAATAATACACTATAGATGGGCTATATGGTCCACTATGTTACACCATAGATGGGCTATATGGTCCACTATGTTACACCATAGATGGGCTATATGGTCCACTATGTTACACCATAGATGGGCTATATGGTCCACTATGTTACAATAATACACTATAGATGGGCTATATGGTCCACTATGTTACACTATAGATGGGCTATATGGTCCACTATGTTACAATAATTTAAACATTCAATATCCGTAGTAACGTTCCTCGCGTGATTTTTTTCTTAGTGGAATGGGGGGAAATGAGTGTCAGCGCACAAGAGAAACTGATTACCACTATTCGCTTTGGGGCGAAGGACCAACACGATCCACGGGCTCCTTGCTGAAAGGATCGTCAAGAAGCAGGAAGAGGTTGCTCCATCCGCTGGCAGACGCAACGCTCCATCCGCTGGCAGACGCAACGCGCCATCCGCTGGCAGACGCAACGCGCCATCCGCTGGCAGACGCAACGCGCCATCCGCTGGCAGACGCAACGCGCCATCCGCTGGCAGACGCAACGCGCCATCCGCTGGCAGACGCAACGCGCCATCCGCTGGCAGACGCAACGCGCCATCCGCTGGCAGAAGCAACGCGCCATCCGCTGGCAGACGCAACGCGCCATCCCTATTTCAGACCAGAAGAATTGAAGGAAGATACGGTCCGTCTTGTTGACACCAACAGTTGACCTGCCGTACTACCGTCGTCAGCTTACTGGGTGGGGGCTTTGTTGACACCAACAGTTGACCTGCCGTCGTCAGCTTACTGGGTGGGGGCTTTGTTGACACCAACAGTTGACCTGCCGTCGTCAGCTTACTGGGTGGGGGCTTTGCTGACACCAACAGTTGACCTGCCGTCGTCAGCTTACTGGGTGGGGGCTTTGTTGACACCAACAGTTGACCTGCCGTCGTCAGCTTACTGGGTGGGGGCTTTGTTGACACCAACAGTTGACCTGCCGTCGTCAGCTTACTGGGTGGGGGCTTTGTTGACACCAACAGTTGACCTGCCGTCGTCAGCTTACTGGGTGGGGGCTTTGTTGACACCAACAGTTGACCTGCCGTCGTCAGCTTACTGGGTGGGGGCTTTGCTGACACCAACAGTTGACCTGCCGTCGTCAGCTTACTGGGTGGGGGCTTTGTTGACACCAACAGTTGACCTGCCGTCGTCAGCTTACTGGGTGGGGGCTTTGTTGACACCAACAGTTGACCTGCCGTCGTCAGCTTACTGGGTGGGGGCTTTGTTGACACCAACAGTTGACCTGCCGTCGTCAGCTTACTGGGTGGGGGCTTTGTTTTGAAAGACAAACTCATCTGTAAGAACGGCAGCTTTCTCAAGAGTCAGATCCTTGTGCTCATAAATCTCGGAAGCAAACCTTTCGTGAAAGCAATTCTTGAACTGCTTGAGAAGTATGTGTCTTTTTTTTTAAGTCGAGGTCCTTGACCTCCCTTGAGAACCACACCACCGACCCAAAAGACATGCTTTGTTCCCTTTTCCAACTCAACATGGCATTGTGATCGGTCTTTCGTAATTTACGCAACCGTTCGTCTGTGTGCCTCTGGGACCAACTCGTAAACCTGAAGGATAACGTCTTTTAACAGTGTCATAATCTGAAGGATAAGATCTTTTAACAGTGTCGTAAACCTGAAGGATAACGTCTTTTAACAGTGTCATAATCTGAAGGATAAGATCTTTTAACAGTGTCGTAAACCTGAAGGATAACCTCTTTTAACAGTGTCATAATCTGAAGGATAAGATCTTTTAACAGTGTCGTAAACCTGAAGGATAACGTCTTAACAGTGTCGTAGACCTGAAGGATAACCTCTTTTAACAGTGTCGTAGACCTGAAGGATAACCTCTTTAAACAGTGTCGTAGACCTGAAGGATAACCTCTTTTAAGTGTCGTAAACCTGAAGGATAAGATCTTTTAACAGTGTCGTAAACCTGAAGGATAACGTCTTTTAACAGTGTCGTAATCTGAACTCTGGTCGAGAGGGAAAGGGACGGTACACTTTCTGAGCCTTTCCCACCAGGACACTTTGGAAGAGCAGTGACCAAATGTCTGGCGGCCATTTTAGGGAGGTGGCGATCCGCTCAGAGTACAATATGCATCCACTTCCTTTTTCATTGAATGGCGCTACAAGTCGGCTGTTCCCGAACTATGTTGAGGGTGCAGGATCTTGTTCTCCGTGAATATGGTAGTCTCTCTAATCACCTGACACTCTGCTGTGTTCAAAATACACTTTTGGGTAAACGTCCATTTTTAACTTTTGAAATGATTCCACCGATCTTACCACCCCTCAAGGTTGGATGTCAGTGACCCTTTACCCAAACGTGTATTTTGATCGACTTACGTTTTAGTCATGGGCTTTTGTTGATTTCGTCTGTTTCTGATTCTGTATTGTTACTAATCTCTCTACCCACTCTCCCTTTCTCAGGTCACATGGGTCCCCGAGGGTCACCTGACAACAACATTAAGTGGCGAGGCCATTTTCAAGGATGTATCCGTCGGCATGGCGACGCAGGGTGCGGGCGACGCCCCCATGAGCCAGAGGGGGGCGGAGTTTAACATGAAAATGACCAATGAGACGACGGCGGGGAGCTGGGGCGAGACTTCGTATTTAATGACACTGCCCCTGGCTCCAAGCGGCGAAACATCATTGGACTGGGAGGGTGGGGAGGGGCTAGACCCTAATGACCCCACCCTCAGAAACGGAAAGAAGTTCTACAGTCGCTCTTTCAGAGGTGGAGGAGGGAGGGGAGGACACGAGGAGGGAGGAGCTAGAGGGTACAGAGATAACCGTTGGAGGGGGGAGAGACGGGGGGTAGGAGGTTACCGAGGAGTGGGGAGGAGAGATAACAGGGACGGTTTCCGGGAGCGAGACCGAGGGGACAGGAGGCAGGAAGGAAGAGGAGACTACCAGGGTAACGCCACCTCTAAAGGACAAAATGTGAGGGGTCGGGGGAGGGTCTACCACTACAATCAACAGCCATCCAATGGCAGAGAGGCAGGCTACTCTAGTGGGCTGAGGAACCCCCCTTATACAGATTTGTGAGATTTGATTGGCTGATATGGCTTTATTGGGATTGTTTATCATTTTTGTTTTGTTTTCTGGTATTTTAATCGTCTTGTTTGTGCGACTCTATAGCTGTCGTTGGACTCGTCTTTAAAAAAAAAAAAAAAAAAGAAACATTTAAAAAATCTGTCAAGTGTCTCCATGTTAATGTTTCCTTCTGGACTCGGGCTGTGTCCCATATTTAGTGCACTATTGATCACGCTCCATAGGGCCCTGGTCAAAAGTAGTGCACTATATAGGGAATAGGGTGTCATTTGAAAGATGTTAAACCTGTACAGATAGGTATTCAGTGTTTGCATTTTCTGTTTAATAAAACTTTGCTGTATTTAGTCATTGCCTTTTCCTGTTTCAGAAAAATTTATTTCTGATGCGATCCAGTAACCTGCGTTCCAAATGGCTTCCTATATATATTTACATTTAAATATATATATTTAAATGTATATATATATTAGGGATTATGTATATACTACCATTCAAAAGTTTGGGGTCACTTAAATGTAATTAAAAAAAATATATATAAAAAACAACAAATTGATCAGAAATACAGTGTAGACATTAAATGTTGTAAATTACTACTGTAGCTGGAAACGGCTCATTTTTTAAAAGAAAATCTACATAGGCGTACAGAGGCCCATTATCAGCAACCATCACTCCTGTGTTCCAATGGCACGTTGTGTTAGCTAATCCAAGTTGATCATTTTGAAAGGCACTGGACAGAGAAACTCTGCCTAGAAGTTCGGCATCCCGGAAGTCGCCTCTTCATTGTTGACGTTGAGACTGGTGTTTTGTGGGTACTATTTAATGACGCTAGCAGTTGAGGACTTGTGAGGCATCTGTTTCTCAAACTAGACACTAATGTACTTGTCCTCTTGCTTAGTTGTGCACCGGGGCCTCCCACTCTTTCTATTCTGGTTAGAGCCAGTTTGCGCTGTTCTGTGAAGGGAGTAGTACACAGCGTTGTACGAGATCTTCAGTTTCTTGGAAATTTCTCACATGGAATAGCCTTCATTTCTCAGAAGGAAAAGACTGACGAGTTTCAGAAGAAAGTTCATTGTTTCTGTCCATTTTGAGCCTGTAATCGAACCCACAAATGCTGATGCTCCAGATACTCAACTAGTCTAAAGAAGGCCAGTTTTATTGCTTCTTTAAGCAGCACAGTTTTCAGCTGTTTTAACATGATTGCAAAAGGGTTTTCTAATGATCAATTAGCCTTTTAAAATGATAAACTTGGATTAGCTAACACAACGTGCCATTGGAACACAGGAGTGATGGTTGCTGATACTGGGCCTCTCTAAGCCTAGTTGAAGTTGAAAGTTTACATACACTTAGGTTGGAGTCATTAAAACTTGTTTTTCAACCACTCCACAAATTTCTTGTTAACAAACATTAGTTTCCATTCAAGTATTTTTATAATGGTGTATAGGAACAAACTATAGTTTTGGCAAGTCTGTTATCTACTTTGTGCATGACACAAGGAATTTTTGTTTACAGACAGATTATTTCACTGTATCACAATTCCACTGGGTCAGAAGTTTACATACACTAAGTTGACTGTGCCTTTAAACAGCTTGGAAAATTCCAGAAAATGATGTCATGGCTTTAGACGCTTCTGATAGGCTAATTGACATCATTTGAGTCAATATGAGGTGTACTTGTGGATGTATTTCAAGGCCTACCTTCAAACTCAGTGCCTCTTTGCTTGACATCATGGGAAAATCTAAAGAAATCAGCCAAGACCTCAGAAAAAAAATTGTAGACCTCCACAAGGTTCATCCTTGGGAGCAATTTCCAAACGCCTGAAGGTACCACGTTCATCTGTACAAACAATAGTAAGCAAGTATAAACACCATGGGGCCACACAGCCGTCATACCGCTCAGGAAGGAGATGCGTTCTGTCTCCTAGAGATGAACGTACTTTGGTGCGAAAATTACAAATCAATCCCAGAACAACAGCAAATGATCTTGTGAAGATGCTGGAGGAAACGGGTACAAAAGTATCTATATCCACAGTAAAAAGAGTCCTATATCGACATAACTTGAAAGGCCGCTCAGCAAGGAAGAAGCCACTGCTCCAAAACTGCCATAAAAAAAGCCAGACTATGGTTTGCAACTGCACATGGGGACAAAGATTGTACTTTTTGGAGAAATGTCCTCTGGTCTGATGAAACAAAAATACAACTGTTTGGCCATAATGACCATCGTTATGTTTGGAGGAAGAAGGGGAGGCTTGCAAGCTGAAGAACACCATCCCAACTGTGAAGCACGGGGGTGGCAGCATCATGTTGTGAGGGTTCTTTGCTGCAGGAGGGACTGGTGCACTTCACAAAATAGATGGCATCATGAGGCTGGAAAATTATGTGGATCTATTGAAGCAACATCTCAAGACATCAGTCAGGAAGTTAAAGCTTGGTCGCAAATGGGTCTTCCAAATGGACAATGACCCCAAGCATACTTCCAAAGTTGTGGCAAAATGGCTTAAGGACAACAAAGTCAAGATATTGGAGTGGCCATCACAAAGCCCTGACCTCAATCCTATAGAACATTTGTGGGCAGAACTGAAAAAGCGTGTGCGAGCATGGAGGTCTACAAACCTGACTCAATTACACCAGCTCTGTCAGGAGGAATGTACCAGAATTCACCCAATTTGTGGGAAGATTGTGGAAGGCTACCCGAAACGTTTGACCCAAGTTAAACAATTTAAAGGCAATGCTACCAAATACTAATTGAGTGTATTTAAACTTCTGACCCACTGGGAATGTGATGAAAGAAATAAAAGCTGAAATAAATAATTCTGTACTATTATTCTGACATTTCACATTCTTAAAATAAAGTTGATGATCCTAACTGACCTAAGACAGGGAATGTTTACTAGGGTTAAAGGAGAGGGGGTACAAAAATGATCAGATTAATATTGCCATTTTCAAGGGCAGTCTCGCAAAAAGACGCATTCTTGCATTCTAACTACCGTTAGAATCGTTCACAAACATTGGCACATTCTAAAATCCGATGATAGTCTCGGTAATGTGTTTTCGGACCTTCCCTTGGTCGTATTCTCGCGGGGCAGAAATCTCAGAGACCAATTGGTACACCCTGATTTACCACCCCAAGATATCCCTGAACAACGTCTATTTGCGCCCCTACAGGATGGAAATTACAAGCGTAATGGCTGTGCTCAATGCAATGGCACTTATAAATGCAGATCCTTCAAACACCCACAAACAGGGAATTCGATCCCAACCAAATGTGTTATTACGTGCTCCACTAAGGCAGTTATTTATCTTATAACTTGTCCTTGTGGTAAAAAGTGATGTGGGTAAAACAAAGCGCAAATTAAAAGTACGTATCTCAGAGCATCGTAGCACCATTAGGTACAAAAACTTGACTTACCCAGTTGCGGCCCACTTTTTGGAGGCAGGCCACTCGATTTTGTCTCTGCGTTATATTGGCATTGAACATGTCACCCTCCCTAGGAGAGGGGGTGACCTTGATCATATATTGTTAAAACGAGAGGCTGCCTGGATCTTTAACTTAAAGACCCTTGCTCCCTTCGGTCTCAACGTAGACTTTGATCTGAAGCCATTCTTGTAATTATTGTGACTTTGCCATTGTAATTGTTTGTAAGCTTGTGTAGTATAAAATGAATCTATAATCGTACGCTATCCATTTATTTTTTGTATGACGTTCTTTGTATGCCATTTTAATATTTGAGAATTAACCAATGCTATTAGGCCACTCTTGGCCATGATTACAGACACCTATATAAACCAGTCATCCCGCAGTGTCTGTGATTATACCCTGATGAAGACAGCTTGTCTGTCGAAACGTTGGACATTACATTTTTGCATCTGAGCTCCTAGAGTGTGCGGTTCTCCTTTGTTTTCAAGTTTTCTACTCCGCTGGCCAGCACCTCGCCTAAACAGGTGTTCTACTCCGCTAGCCAGCACCTCTCCTAAACAGGTGTTCTACTCTGCTAGCCAGCACCTCGCCTAAACAGGTGTTCTACTCCGCTAGCCAGCACCTCTCCTAAACAGGTGTTCTACTCCGCTAGCCAGCACCTCTCCTAAACAGGTGTTTTACTCTGCTAGCCAGCACCTCGCCTAAACAGGTGTTCTACTCCGCTAGCCAGCACTTCTCCTAAATAGGTGTGCGTTTCTTTTTCTTCTAGACAACTAGGATTAAATGTCAGGAATAGTGAAGAACTGAGTTTAAATGTATTTGGCCAAGGTGAATGTAAACTCCCGACTTCACCTGTAGATATGCCCAGCTATAATAGTCATTTACAACATTAACAATGTCCAATGTATTTCTGATCACTTTGATTGTTATTTTAAAGTACAAGAAATGTGCTTTTCTTTTCAAAAATAAGGACATTTCTGTGACCCCAAACTTTTGAACGGTAGTGTATTTTTATACACTGTGTTTATTTGGAAAGTATTCAGACCACAGAGGAACTATGGAGCTCTTTCAGAGTGACCATCAGGTTCTTGATCCCCTAACCTGAACAAGGCCCTTCTCCCCCGATTGCTCAGTTTGGCCCGGCGACCAGCTCTAGGAAGAGTCTTGGTGGTTCCAAACTTCTTCCATTTAAGAATAATGGAGACCACTGTGTTATTGGGGACCTTCAATGCTGCAGAAATGTTTTGGTGTCCTTCCCCAGATTTGTGACTCGACACAATCCTGTCTCAGAGCTTTACGGACAATTCCTTCGACCTCGGCTTGGTTTTTGCTCTGACATGCACTGTCAACTGTGGAACCTTATATAGACAGGTGTGTGTCTTTCCAAATCATGTCCAATCAATTGAATTTACCACAGGTGGACTCCAATTAAGTTGAAACATCTCAAGGATGATCAATGGAAACAGGATGTACCTGAGCTCAATTTCGAGTCTCATCGCAAAGGGTCTGAATACTTATGTAAATAAGTTATATTTTTAATAAATTAGCAAAAAAAAATGACAAACCTGTTTTCACTTTATTGTTATTGTCTATTGTTGTCTATTGTTATAGAGTCTCAATGCACTGTATACACATATGCAATATACATACATACACTATATTCAAATAAAATATTAATGGTCACATACAGTGGCTTGTGAAAGTATTCACCCCCCTTGGCATTTTTCCTATTTTGTTGCCTTACAACCTGGAATTAAAATAGATTTTTGGGGGGTTTGTATCATTTGATTTACACAACATGCCTACCACTTTGAAGATGCAAAACTTGAGTGTGCATAACTATTCAACCCCCCCCAAAGAGTCAATACTTTGTAGAGCAATTAGAGCAGCAAGTGTCTTGGGGTATGTCTCTAAGCTTGGCACATCTAGCCACTGGGATTTATGCCCATTCTTCAAGGCAAAGCTGCTCCAGCTCCTTGAAGTTGGATGGGTTCCGCTGGTGTACAGCAATCTTTAAGTCATACCACAGATTCTCAATTGGATTGAGGTCTGGGCTTTGACTAGGCCATCCCAAGACATTTAAATGTTTCCCCTTAAACCACTCAAGTGTTGCTTTAGCAGTATGCTTAGGGTCATTGTCCTGCTAGAAGGTGAACCTCTGTCCCAGTCTCAAATCTCTGGAAGACTGAAACAGGTTTCCCTAAACAATTTCCTTGTATTTAGCGCCATCCATCATTCCTTAAATTCTGACCATTTTCCCAGTCCCTGCCAATGGAAAACATCCCCACAGCATGATGCTGCCACCACCATGCTTCACTGTGGGGATGATGTTCTCGGGGTGATGAGAGGTGTTGGGTTTGCACCAGACATAGCATTTTCCTTGATAGCCAAAAAGCAAAATTTTTGTCTCATCTGACTAGAGTACCTTCTTCCATATGTTTGGGGAGTCTACTACATGCCTTTTGGCGAACACCAAACGTGTTTGCTTATTTTTTTCTGGACACTTCTGTAAAGCCCAGCTCTGTGGAGTGTACGGCTTAAAGTGGTCCTATGGACAGATACTCCCATCTCCGCTGTGGAACTTTGCAGCTCCTTCAGGGTTATCTTTGGTCTCTGTTGTCTCTCTGATTAATGCCCTCCTTGCCTGGTCTGTGAGTTTTGGTGGGCGGCCCTCTCTTGGCAGGTTTGTTGTGGTGCCATATTCTTTCCATTTTTGTAATAATGGATTTAATGGTGCTCCGTGAGATGTTCAAAGTTTCGGATATTTTTTTATAACCCAATTCTGATCTGTACTTCTCCACAACTTTGTCCCTGACCTGTTTGGAGACCTTGGTCTTCATTGTGCCCCTTGCTTAATGGTGTTACAGACTCTGGGGCTTTTCAGAACAGGTGTATATATAAGGAGATCATGTGACAGATCATGTGACACTTAGATTGCACACAGGTGGACTTTATTTAATGAATTATCTGAAGGTAATTGGTTGCACCAGATCTTATTTAGGTGCTTCATAGCAAAGGGGGTGAATACATATGCACGCACCACTTTTCCGTTTTTATTTTCTTTTCATATATATTTTTTTTCATTTCACTTCACCAATTTGGACTATTATGTCCTTGTCCATTACATGTAATACCAATAAAAATCCATTTAAATTACAGGTTGTAATGCATCAAAATAGGAAAAACGCCAAGGGGGTCAATACTTTGCAAGGCACTGTACATGTGTTTAGCAGATGGTGATGTGGGTGTAGCGAAATGCTTGTGCTTCTAGCTCCGACAGTGCAGTAATATCTAACAAGTAATATCTATAATTACACAACATATACCCAATACACACAAATCTAAAGTAAAGGAATGGAATTAAGAATATATAAATATATGGATGAGCAATATCAGAGCGACATAGACTAAGATACAGTAGAATAGTACAGAATACAGTATATACATATGAGATGAGTAATGCATAGACTAAGATACAGTAGAATAGTATAGAATACAGTATATAAATATGAGATGAGTAATGCATAGACTAAGATACAGTAGAATAGTATAGAATACAGTATATACATATGAGATGACTAATGCAAAATATGTAAACATTATTAAAGTGACATTATTAAAGTAACTAGTGATCTATTTATTAGTGGCCAATGATTTCAAGTCTGTATGTAGGCAGCAGCCTCTCTGTGCTAGTGATGGCTGTATAACAGTCTGATGGCCTTGGCACCTGCACTGATCTCGCCTTCTGGATGATAGCGGGGTGAACAGGCAGTGGCTCAGGTGGTTGTTGTCCTTGATGATCTTTTTGGCCTTCCTGTGACATCGGGTGCTGTAGGTGTCATGGAGGGCAGGTAGTTTGCCCCCGGTAATGCGTTGTGCAGACCTCACTACCCTCTGGAGAGCCCTGCGGTTGAGGGCGGTGCGGTTGCCGTACCAGGCGGTGATACAGCTCGACAGGATGCTCTCGATTGTGCATCTGTAAAAGTTGTAGGTTTTTAGGTGACAAGCCGAATTTCCTCAGCCTCCTGAGGTTGAAGAGGCGCTGTTGCACCTTCTTCACCACCCTGTCTGTGTGATTGGACCATTTCAGTTTGTCAGTGATGTGTACGCCGAGGAACTTGAGCTCCAACATTATTGTGTCAGTGACATTTGCTGTGGTTGTTTTGGCTCTGTACTCCAGCACTGTGTATTTGAAATGATACCAGGACTACGAGGTTAAAGTGCAGACTGTCAGCTTTAATTTGAGGGTATTGTCAACCATATTGGGTGAACCATAAGAAATTAAAGTGTTTTTTTTGTACATAGTGCGGCAGGTAGCTTAGTGGTTAGAGCGTTGGACTAGTAACCGAAAGGTTGCTAGATCAAATCCCCGAGCTGACAAGGTACAAATCTGTCGTTCTGAACAAGGCAGTTAACCCACTGTTCCCCCGGTAGGCCATCATTGTAAATAAGAATTTGTTCTTAACTGACTTGCCTAGTTAAATAAAAAATAGTGGATGGGACTAATGCACTTGTGTGTTAAAGTAGTAAAAAGTTTAGTATTTAGTCCCATATTCATAGCACGCAATGACTACATCAAGCTTGTGACTCTACAAACTTGTTCGAGGCATTTGCTGTTTTTTCCAGTTGTGTGTCAGATTATTTTGTGCCCAATATAAATGAATTGTACAATGTATTGTCATTTTGGAGTCACTTTTATTATAAATAAGAATATAATGTTTCTAAACACTTCTACATTAATGTGAATGCTACCATGATTACGGATAATCCTGAATTAATTGTAAATAATGAGTTTGATGCACAAATGTCATGCTAACCTCTTACCATTACATTAACAGGGGAGGTTAGCATTTTATATCATACCCCCAAGACATGCTAACTTCTCACCATTACAATAACAGGGGAGGTTAGCATTTTATATCATACCCCCAAGACATGCTAACTTCTCACCATTACAATAACAGGGGAGGTTAGCATTTTATATCATACCCCCAAGACATGCTAACCTCTCACCATTACAATAACAGGGGAGGTTAGCATTTTATATCATACCCCCAAGACATGCTAACTTCTCACCATTACAATAACAGGGGAGGTTAGCATTTTATATCATACCCCCAAGACATGCTAACCTCTCACCATTACAATAACAGGGGAGGTTAGCATACCCCCAAGACATGCTAACTTCTCACCATTACAATAACAGGGGAGGTTAGCATTTTATATCATACCTCCAAGACATGCTAACTTCTCACCATTACAATAACAGGGGAGGTTAGCATTTTATATCATACCCCCAAGACATGCTAACCTCTCACCATTACAATAACAGGGGAGGTTAGCATTTTATATCATACCCCCAAGACATGCTAACCTCTCACCATTACAATAACAGGGGAGGTTAGCATTTTATATCATACCCCCAAGACATGCTAACCTCTCACCATTACAATAACAGGGGAGGTTAGCATTTTATATCATACCCCCAAGACATGCTAACCACTCACCATTACAATAACAGGGGAGGTTAGCATTTTATATCATACCCCCAAGACATGCTAACCACTCACCATTACAATAACAGGGGAGGTTAGCATTTTATATCATACCCCCAAGACATGCTAACCACTCACCATTACAATAACAGGGGAGGTTAGCATTTTATATCATACCCCCAAGACATGCTAACCACACACCATTACAATAACAGGGGAGGTTAGCATTCTTGGGGGGGGGGGGGGGTGTATGATATTTATACAACTAATACTGCTGCTGTTGACTTCATTCAGTTGTCGGTTACTGGCCCCAGCAACCTCTCTACAGCAACCTAAGTCTAGGAAAAGATCGCGCGAGAAAGGCATTGTTGTGCGACAGAAGTGTCTCCACTTCCCGTGTCGTCATCAACATGCGACCAAACCTAGAGCGAGAAGTGGGAGATTCGAAGTAGCAAAACAAGCAACAGTAATTTAATATTTCATTAAACAAATGCCATCTACGATTAGTTAAAAACGAAAAGTAAAACCACGACATTAGGAGTAAGGTAATATAAGAAAGTTCTTGTTTCTGGCACAAATGGTTTTTGCATGACTGTTAACATAGCTAGCTAGCTAACTCGACAGAGATGCGAAAAGGGTTATTGACGTGATACTTGTTATTGTCATGTTGCCAACTCCCATGGTAATTGATACTGTACTTTGCGTACTACTAGCGCACGTCACTTCAGGTTTGAATGAAAAGCCATCTGCTGTATTTCGCGTTGTGACCGTACGTACGTCGGTTCGAATCCGGGTCACTGCATTACAATGTCAAGCCATGAGGGCTATTTTGTTTGAATGAATAAGGTAGGTAATGATATCTCAGAACTGTAATTGTCACATGTTGTTTGGCGTGACAATGACGAGTTAACAAGGCAGCGCATAATGATTTGAGTTTGTTGAATATATTTCTACTTGTAAACACATTCCCAAACATGTAACTGATGAGTTGTGAATATGAAAAATACTAATTTGTAGTTGTAATCGCATTCGCAAACTTGTAACTTTTAATATGTGTGAGCAATAATTGCATCTGTTCGCCTGCTCATGTCAATTTCGCATGCTCAGACTTTTGGCAGTGCTTTAGCGGCCTACCGTAACAAAAAGATTTGTAGACGTTCAAGCACTGAGAAAGAGAGCAGGAGCCCTTGGAGGTTGGGACGGGACCAGCTTCTTCTAATCAATCAGATGAGATTTTCATATACCAGTATACTCTACACTGGTTGGTTGGTGACAGCTCACATGGGCCGTGGAGTCTGGCACAACCACCTGTCAATCACGACGTGGGTTACCAGGTTACCATTTGCGCAATGTCCACCAAAGAAGCTCAGCTGTCACGGCGGGTACGTTTAAATGTCTTTCTTTAATGGCAACAAGCTTTTTTCTTCTTTGTAATATGTTTTTGGAAGCTTTTGTCAAAATCATTGTTATTAAGTTTGTAACTAACGTTGTAGTTTTGATGCTAGCTACCGAAATCAATTTGGTAAAGTTATTTGGCAAACTATTTTTTAAGCTAGATAAGTAAACTCACCACATTCAGTACAAATGTGCGTAACCGCGACATTCAAACGAGGCTGCAATGAAAACGAATGTGACTGTGTTGGCATCAAAATCCGGGGTGTGAACTACGTTTTGATTCAGTGTTGGTTGACATGGTAATTGACTAACAGTATTTGAGAAAATATTTTAAAAAACTGACCCCTCCCCCGACGCTGTACGTTACATCGTGACGTGCCACAACGTAAGGTACAGCGCACATTTGCAACTCATTTTGTGCCGTACAGCCTCTTTCCACCAGGGGTAGGCCTTCTCTCGCAGATTAAAATCATGCTTAACCAAATACACTTGTAAGAAAACTGCATGATTTTTGTCTAAATTAATGACTAGGGTGCATCCCGGCAAGAACACACACACACACACACACACACACACACACACACACACAAACCTCATTCGAAACTACTTCGGCACAGTAGGTGCAGGGCCAGTCGAACGACTGACGCTGCAGTACACCATGGGCACGGCTGGAGGCCACAGTGAGCAGTCGCTTCCCAACACAATACAACACCTTGACAGGTTCTTCAAGCTCTACCACGACACTTTGTCCATGAGGGTGCAGGGAGCTGGGTTGCAGTGGACCAGACAACCGACAGGATTGTGTCCCTCCTCTCCTGGGTGCTCAATTTAATATTGACTTTTTTTTTTGTAAGTATGTCCTCTCTGTGACTTATGTAGCATCTGTGATATCTGGGCACCAGTCTAAATGGTGGTCCCGTGTGGCTCAGTTGGTAGAGCATGGCGCTTGCAACGCCAGGGTTGTGGGTTCAATTCCCACGGGGGGACCAGGGTTCAATTCCCACGGGGGAACCAGGATGAATATGTATGAACTTTCCAATTTGTAAGTCGCTCTGGATAAGAGCGTCTGCTAAATGACTTAAATGTAAATCTCAACTTTTACATCATCTTTAGGTTGTAAACTAGATATGGTCACTGCTGCGGTTGTAAATGCCAGCTCAGAAATACCTTGTTTGTTTAGCCTGCTTTGCATTACATGGGAACCTTTGATAAATGATCAATATTCTCTCTGATTTTCTATGACTGGGTTTCTGTATGTACTGTAAACAGTGTTGCTTCCGTCCCTCTCCTCTCGCCAACTTGGGCTCGAACCAGGGACCCTCTGAACACAGTGACAACGGTCACCCACAAAACGTTGTTACCTATCGCTCGAACAAACGTGTGGCCTTTTCAGAGCAGGTGACGTCACTGATTGAACGCACGGGTCTGTGCTCGTGACCGTTTGGGTGTATTAGTGTGGAAAAGGTAGATTCAGGCAGTTGTGCATCACTGTATATGTCCACAGCACATACATGGTTCTCATGTACACGTCCAACTGTGATTATGTTCCAGAGCTATTATTATAATTATTATTATCATAGCTATTATTATTATTATTATCATAGTTATTATTATTATCATAGTTATTATAATTCTTATTATCATAGTTATTATAATAATAATTATCATAGTTATTATCATTATCATAGTTATTATTATTATTATTATTTTCATAGTTATTATTATTATTATCGTAGTTATTATTATTATAGTTAATATTATTGTAACTATAACCATAGTTATTATTATTATCGTAGTTATTATTATTATTATCATAGTTATTATTATTATAGTTAATATTATGGTAACTATAACCATAGTTATTATTATTGTCATAGTTATTATTAGTAGTAGTATCGTAGCTTCTATTATTATTGCTTAAATTATAGTTATTATAATTATTATTATGGTTATAAATATTATTAGTTATTATTATTATCGTAGTTATTATTATTATTATAGTTATTATTATAGTTATAAGTGGCGGTGCTCTTAGTGGCGGCGCTCTTAGTGTCGGCGCTCCTAGTAACGGTGCTCCTAGTGGCGGTGCTCTTAGTGTTGGTGCTCCTAGTGGCGGCGCTCCTAGCAGCGCTCTTAGTGGCGGCGCTCCTAGTGGTGTTGCTCTTAGTGTCGGCGCTCTTAGTGGCGGTGCTCTTAGTGGCGGTGCTCCTAGTGTCGGCGCTCTTGGTGTCGGCGCTCTTGGTGTCGGCGCTCTTGGTGTCGGCGCTCCTAGTGGCGGTGCTCTGGAAGCAGGAAAACTGAAATCCATTTTACCTCATTTCTACCAGCATGCCACGTGCAACCAGAGGGGGGGGGGGACAACAACTCTAGACCACCTTTACTCCACACACAGACTCATGCAAAGCTCTCCCTCGCCCTCCATTTAGCAAATCTGACCATAACTCTATCCTCCTGATTCCTACTTACAAGCAAAAACTCAAACAGGAAGTGCAAGTGACTCATTCAACCAGGAAGTGGATACTATACTACAGGATTGTTTCGCACAGACCGGAATATGTTCCGGGATTATTCCGATGGCATAAATGAGTATACCACATCAGTCTGAACTGATCAGGCCTTCACGTCGCCCAGGGCATCGTGGAGCTGGCGGCAGGCCTGAACAGACCCTGTCTAACTGGGAGAGGATTGCAGCCTGGAGATGGGGGACGGACAATTGTAAATGGTTTAAGATAAGGTTTTACGTGAATCAAAGGGTAGTAGCTACAGATTCACAGAATGCAGCCAATGGCTCCATACAGAATCTAGCTAGGTAGCTATGGCTCCATACAGAATCTAGCTAGGTAGCTATGGCTCCATACAGAATCTAGCTAGGTAGCTATGGCTCCATACAGAATCTAGCTAGGTAGCTATGGCTCCATACAGAATCTAGCTAGGTAGCTATGGCTCCATACAGAATCTAGCTAGGTAGCTATGGCTCCATACAGAATCTAGCTAGGTAGCTATGGCTCCATACAGAATCTAGCTAGGTAGCTATGGCTCCATACAGAATCTAGCTAGGTAGCTATGGCTCCATACAGAATCTAGCTAGGTAGCTATGGCTCCATACAGAATCTAGCTTAAAAATAGTTTACAAAACCTTTTTGTCACAGTAGGATGCTAAAGCATTGCCAAAAGTCTGATTGTGCGAACTTGACATGCTGCAGGTGTACAAATGTTTATGATTGCTCGCACATTTTTAAGTTTACAAGTTTGAGTATGTGTTTACAACTACAGATTATTCTTTCATGTTCACAACTCATCAGTTACACATTTTTAAGTTTACAAGTTTGAGTATGTGTTTACAACTACAGATTATTCTTTCATGTTCACAACTCATCAGTTACACATTTTGCAAATTGTGTTTACAACTAGAAATATATTCTACAAACTCAAATCATTACGTCAATGATTTTACCTCCCGTACCTCATGACTGAGACCAATGTGATCAAAGGCTACAACATCATCTAGATCCGTGTGGTGATCCTGTGTTGAGCAGTGTGGTACATTTTGAATTTATGCACCTCTGCTGTAGATGACCTGTGTTTTTGTCTAGCTCTTAAACTCTAGGCGCCTATTCTGTCGTCTCTCTGCGGTTGTCGGATATTCTGCCGTCTCCCTGCGGTTGTCGGACTTTCTGCCGTCTCCCGTCGGTTGTCGGACTTTCTGCCGTCTCCCGTCAGTTGTCGGACTTTCTGCCGTCGGTTGTCGGACATTCTGCCGTCTCCCGTCGATTGTCGGACTTTCTGCCGTCTCCCGTCGGTTGTCGGACTTTCTGCCGTCTCCCGTCGGTTGTCGGACTTTCTGCCGTCTCCCGTCGGTTGTCGGACTTTCTGCCGTCTCCCGTCGGTTGTCGGACTTTCTGCCGTCTCCCGTCGGTTGTCGGACTTTCTGCCGTCTCCCGTCGGTTGTCGGACTTTCTGCCGTCTCCCGTCGGTTGTCGGACTTTCTGCCGTCGGTTGTCGGACATTCTGCCGTCTCCCGTCGGTTGTCGGACTTTCTGCCGTCTCCCGTCGGTTGTCGGACTTTCTGCCGTCTCCCGTCGGTTGTCGGACTTTCTGCCGTCTCCCGTCGGTTGTCGGACTTTCTGCCGTCTCCCGTCGGTTGTCGGACTTTCTGCCGTCTCCCGTCGGACTTTCTGCCGTCTCCCGTCGGTTGTCGGACTTTCTGCCGTCTCCCGTCGGTTGTCGGACTTTCTGCCGTCTCCCTGCGGTTGTCGGACTTTCTGCCGTCTCCCGTCGGTTGTCGGACTTTCTGCCGTCTCCCTGCGGTTGTCGGACTTTCTGCCGTCTCCCTGCGGTTGTCGGACTTTCTGCCGTCTCCCTGCGGTTGTCGGACTTTCTGCCGTCTCCCTGCGGTTGTCGGACTTTCTGCCGTCTCCCTGCGGTTGTCGGACTTTCTGCCGTCTCCCTGCGGTTGTCGGACTTTCTGCCGTCTCCCTGCGGTTGTCGGACTTTCTGCCGTCTCCCTGCGGTTGTCGGACTTTCTGCCGTCTCCCTGCGGTTGTCGGACTTTCTGCCGTCTCCCTGCGGTTGTCGGACTTTCTGCCGTCTCCCTGCGGTTCGCCCACTACTGCCTCGTGAACTACAATCGAAACGCTGTATTTTAACATTTAGGAAGGTCAATCATCGCTTGCGACACAGCTTTCAAAACATATGGTCCCTTTTCATCAGCGAGAAAGAATACTTCAATAAAAAAAACATACTTACTGCAGCTATGGCTGCCTCATCCTACTAAACTACACTTACTGTTCTAGATCCATACAGCTATGGATGCCTCTATCCTACTAAACTACACTTACTGTTCTAGATCCATAGATCTATGGCTGCCTCCATCCTACTAAACTACACTTACAGTTCTAGATCCATACAGCTAATAATAACTAATACAAGATAAGAATACCTACATAATAAGTATTTTTAATAAGTCGTAGGAAGTGATCGGAGCAACACTGGGATCAAACAAGGTAATATTTACCACCGTAAAGCAGTCCTAGCAGGAGCTGTCAGCGCCACCACCATCCACCCTATCAGACAACATCGATTTGGGGCTGTGACCTCTGATGTAATTCATTCTATTTTCAATGGTTTTGTTCCTTCCTGTGTTGTGTAGCATGGCAACCCCCAGTAAGACCCCGCCGGGTTCTGACCCCAAGCAGCTGGAGAGGACCGGGACGGTCCGGGAGATCGGCTCTCAGGCGGTGTGGTCTCTGTCTTCCTGTAAACCAGGTGAGTTCGGTTGGGTTCTATTCGTTAGTGCACACTGTAGCAAAAAAATAAATGTTTTTGCACACATGTAATGAAAACGAGTTATTGGACAATTCAGGACTGTCCCTCCCGGGTTTCAGTCTGTTGTCTGATGAACTCAACCCTGGTGTTCTCCTTCGTCCTCTCTGATGAACTCAACCCTGGTGTTCTCCTTCGTCCTCTCTGATGAACTCAACCCTGGTGTTCTCCTTCGTCCTCTCTGATGAACTCAACCCTGGTGTTCTCCTTCGTCCTCTCTGATGAACTCAACCCTGGTGTTCTCCTTCGTCCTCTCTGATGAACTCAACCCTGGTGTTCTCCTTCGTCCTCTCTGATGAACTCAACCCTGGTGTTCTCCTTCGTCCTCTCTGATGAACTCAACCCTGGTGTTCTCCTTCGTCCTCTCTGATGAACTCAACCCTGGTGTTCTCCTTCGTCCTCTCTGATGAACTCAACCCTGGTGTTCTCCTTCGTCCTCTCTGATGAACTCAACCCTGGTGTTCTCCTTCGTCCTCTCTGATGAACTCAACCCTGGTGTTCTCCTTCGTCCTCTCTGATGAACACAACCCTGGTGTTCTTTCTCTGCTCTAGTCAGCTGACTGGTGAACTCATACACTGACTCTCTCCCCCTCCCTCTCTCCTCCTCCCTCTCTCCTCCTCCCTCTCTCCTCCTCCCTCTCTAGGTTTTGGTGTGGACCAGCTGAGAGATGATAACTTGGAGACATACTGGCAGTCTGATGGATCCCAGCCACACCTAGTCAACATCCAGTTTAGGTACAGTCTGTCTCCATGCCTGCCTGTCTCTCTGCCTGCCTGCCTGCCTGTCTGCCTGCCTGTCTGCCTGCCTGTCTGCCTGTCTCCCTGCCTGCCTGCCTGTCTCCCTGCCTGCCTGCCTGTCTCCCTGCCTGCCTGCCTGCCTGTCTCCCTGCCTGCCTGCCTGTCTCCATGCCTGCCTGTCTCCCTGCCTGTCTCCCTGTCTGTCTCCCTGTCTGTCTGCCTGTCTGCCTGCCTGCCTGCCTGTCTCCCTGCCTGTCTGCCTGCCTGTCTGCCTGTCTCCCTCCATGCCTGCCTGTCTCCCTGCCTGTCTCCCTGCCTGTCTCCCTGTCTGTCTGTCTGCCTGCCTGCCTGCCTGCCTGTCTCCCTGCCTGCCTGTCTGCCTGCCTGTCTGCCTGCCTGTCTGCCTGCCTGTCTCCCTGTCTGCCTGTCTCCCTGTCTGCCTGCCTGCCTGTCTCCCTGCCTGCCTGCCTGCCTGTCTCCCTGCCTGCCTGTCTGCTTGCCTGCCTGTCTGCCTGCCTGTCTCCCTGCCTGTCTCCCTGCCTGCCTGCCTGTCTCCCTGCCTGTCTCCCTGCCTGCCTCCCTGTCTGCCTGCCTGCCTCCCTGTCTCCCTGCCTGTCTCCCTGCCTGCTTGCATGTCTCCCTGCCTGCTTGCCTGTCTCCCTGCCTGTCTCCCTGCCTGTCTCCCTGCCTGTCTCCCTGCCTGTCTCCCTGCCTGTCTCCCTGCCTGTCTCCCTGTCTCCCTGCCTCCCTGCCTGTCTGCCTGCCTGCCTGCCTGTCTCCCTGCTTGCCTGTCTCCCTGTCTGCCTGTCTCCCTGTCTGCCTGCCTGTCTGCCTGCCTGCCTGTCTCCCTGCCTGCCTGCCTGCCTGTCTCCCTGCCTGCCTGTCTGCTTGCCTGTCTGCCTGCCTGTCTGCCTGCCTGCCTGCCTGTCTGCCTGCCTGTCTCCCTGCCTGCCTGCCTGTCTCCCTGCCTGCCTGCCTGTCTCCCTGCCTGTCTCCCTGTCTCCCTGCCTGCCTCCCTGTCTGCCTGCCTGCCTCCCTGTCTCCCTGCCTGTCTCCCTGCCTGCTTGCCTGTCTCTCTGCCTGCTTGCCTGTCTCCCTGCCTGCTTGCCTGTCTCCCTGCCTGTCTCCCTGCCTGTCTCCCTGCCTGCCTGTCTCCCTGCCTGCCTGCCTGCCTGCCTGTCTCCCTGCCTGCCTCCCTGCCTGCCTGCCTGCCTCCCTGCCTGCCTGTCTGCCTGCCTGCCTGCCTGCCTGCCTGCCTGCCTGCCTGCCTGCCTGCCTGCCTGCCTGTCTCCCTGCCTGCCTGCCTGCCTGCCTGCCTGTGACTGAATTAGTCAATCAGGATCTCAATGAAGGCATCTCCAACATACTACATCATTCATCTCTGTCTTCCCTCCTCCTCTCCTCAGGAGAAAGACCATCATTCATCTCTGTCTCCCCTCCTCCTCTCCCCAGGAGAAAGACCATCATGCATCTCTTCCTTCCCTCCTCCTCTCCCCAGGAGAAAGACCACCATTCATCTCTTCCTTCCCTCCTCCTCTCCCCAGGAGAAAGACCATCATTCATCTCTTCCTTCCCTCCTCCTCTCCCCAGGAGAAAGACCATCATGCATCTCTTCCTTCCCTCCTCCTCTCCCCAGGAGAAAGACCATCATGCATCTCTTCCTTCCCTCCTCCTCAGGAGAAAGACCATCATGCATCTCTTCCTTCCCTCCTCCTCAGGAGAAAGACCATCATGCATCTCTTCCTTCCCTCCTCCTCTCCTCAGGAGAAAGACCATCATGCATCTCTTCCTTCCCTCCTCCTCAGGAGAAAGACCATCATGCATCTCTTCCTTCCCTCCTCCTCAGGAGAAAGACCATCATGCATCTCTTCCTTCCCTCCTCCTCTCCTCAGGAGAAAGACCACCATGCATCTCTTCCTTCCCTCATCCCCAGGAGAAAGACCACCATGCATCTCTTCCTTCCCTCCTCCTCAGGAGAAAGACCATCATGCATCTCTTCCTTCCCTCCTCCTCAGGAGAAAGACCACCATGCATCTCTTCCTTCCCTCCTCCTCAGGAGAAAGACCACCATGCATCTCTTCCTTCCCTCCTCTCCTCAGGAGAAAGACCATCATGCATCTCTTCCTTCCCTCCTCCTCAGGAGAAAGACCACCATGCATCTCTTCCTTCCCTCCTCCTCTCCTCAGGAGAAAGACCATCATGCATCTCTTCCTTCCCTCCTCCTCAGGAGAAAGACCATCATGCATCTCTTCCTTCCCTCCTCTCCTCAGGAGAAAGACCATCATGCATCTCTTCCTTCCCTCCTCCTCAGGAGAAAGACCATCATGCATCTCTTCCTTCCCTCCTCTCCTCAGGAGAAAGACCATCATGCATCTCTTCCTTCCCTCATCCCCAGGAGAAAGACCACCATGCATCTCTTCCTTCCCTCCTCCTCAGGAGAAAGACCACCATTCATCTCTTCCTTCCCTCATCCCCAGGAGAAAGACCATCATGCATCTCTTCCTTCCCTCATCCCCAGGAGAAAGACCATCATGCATCTCTTCCTTCCCTCCTCCTCTCCCCAGGAGAAAGACCATCATGCATCTCTTCCTTCCCTCCTCTCCTCAGGAGAAAGACCATCATGCATCTCTTCCTTCCCTCCTCCTCTCCTCAGGAGAAAGACCATCATGCATCTCTGTCTCCCCTCCTCCTCTCCCCAGGAGAAAGACCATCATGCATCTCTTCCTTCCCTCCTCCTCTCCCCAGGAGAAAGACCATCATGCATCTCTTCCTTCCCTCCTCCTCTCCCCAGGAGAAAGACCATCATGCATCTCTTCCTTCCCTCATCCCCAGGAGAAAGACCATCATGCATCTCTTCCTTCCCTCCTCCTCTCCCCAGGAGAAAGACCATCATGCATCTCTTCCTTCCCTCCTCTCCTCAGGAGAAAGACCATCATGCATCTCTTCCTTCCCTCCTCCTCTCCTCAGGAGAAAGACCATCATGCATCTCTGTCTCCCCTCCTCCTCTCCCCAGGAGAAAGACCATCATGCATCTCTTCCTTCCCTCCTCCTCTCCCCAGGAGAAAGACCATCATTCATCTCTTCCTTCCCTCCTCCTCTCCCCAGGAGAAAGACCATCATGCATCTCTTCCTTCCCTCCTCCTCTCCTCAGGGGAAAGACCATCATTCATCTCTTCCTTCCCTCCTCCTCAGGAGAAAGACCATCATGCCTCTCTTCCTTCCCTCCTCCTCTCCTCAGGGGAAAGACCATCATTCATCTCTTCCTTCCCTCCTCCTCTCCTCAGGAGAAAGACCATCATGCATCTCTTCCTTCCCTCCTCCTCAGGAGAAAGACCATCATGCATCTCTTCCTTCCCTCCTCCTCAGGAGAAAGACCATCATTCATCTCTTCCTTCCCTCCTCCTCTCCTCAGGAGAAAGACCATCATTCATCTCTTCCTTCCCTCCTCCCCAGGAGAAAGACCATCATTCATCTCTTCCTTCCCTCCTCCTCTCCTCAGGAGAAAGACCATCATGCATCTCTTCCTTCCCTCCTCCTCAGGAGAAAGACCATCATGCATCTCTTCCTTCCCTCCTCCTCAGGAGAAAGACCATCATTCATCTCTTCCTTCCCTCCTCCTCTCCCCAGGAGAAAGACCATCATTCATCTCTTCCTTCCCTCCTCCTCTCCTCAGGGGAAAGACCATCATTCATCTCTTCCTTCCCTCCTCCTCAGGAGAAAGACCATCATGCATCTCTTCCTTCCCTCCTCCTCTCCCCAGGAGAAAGACCACCATGCATCTCTTCCTTCCCTCCTCCTCAGGAGAAAGACCATCATGCATCTCTTCCTTCCCTCCTCCTCAGGAGAAAGACCACCATGCATCTCTTCCTTCCCTCATCCTCAGGAGAAAGACCATCATGCATCTCTTCCTCCCCTCCTCTCCTCAGGGGAAAGACCATCATTCATCTCTTCCTTCCCTCCTCCTCAGGAGAAAGACCATCATGCATCTCTTCCTTCCCTCCTCCTCTCCCCAGGAGAAAGACCATCATTCATCTCTTCCTTCCCTCCTCCTCTCCTCAGGAGAAAGACCATCATGCATCTCTTCCTTCCCTCCTCCTCTCCCCAGGAGAAAGACCATCATGCATCTCTTCCTTCCCTCCTCCTCTCCCCAGGAGAAAGACCACCATGCATCTCTTCCTTCCCTCCTCCTCTCCTCCGGAGAAAGACCATCATGCATCTCTTCCTTCCCTCCTCCTCTCCTCAGGAGAAAGACCATCATGCATCTCTTCCTTCCCTCCTCCTCTCCCCAGGAGAAAGACCATCATGCATCTCTTCCTTCCCTCCTCCTCTCCTCCGGAGAAAGACCACCATGCATCTCTTCCTTCCCTCCTCCTCAGGAGAAAGACCACCATGCATCTCTTCCTTCCCTCCTCCTCAGGAGAAAGACCACCATGCATCTCTTCCTTCCCTCCTCTCCTCAGGAGAAAGACCATCATGCATCTCTTCCTTCCCTCCTCCTCAGGAGAAAGACCATCATGCATCTCTTCCTTCCCTCCTCCTCAGGAGAAAGACCATCATGCATCTCTTCCTTCCCTCCTCCTCTCCTCAGGAGAAAGACCATCATGCATCTCTTCCTTCCCTCCTCCTCAGGAGAAAGACCATCATGCATCTCTTCCTTCCCTCCTCTCCTCAGGAGAAAGACCATCATGCATCTCTTCCTTCCCTCCTCCTCAGGAGAAAGACCATCATGCATCTCTTCCTTCCCTCCTCCTCTCCTCAGGAGAAAGACCACCATGCATCTCTTCCTTCCCTCATCCCCAGGAGAAAGACCATCATGCATCTCTTCCTTCCCTCCTCCTCAGGAGAAAGACCATCATGCATCTCTTCCTTCCCTCCTCCTCAGGAGAAAGACCACCATGCATCTCTTCCTTCCCTCATCCCCAGGAGAAAGACCATCATGCATCTCTTCCTTCCCTCCTCCTCAGGAGAAAGACCACCATGCATCTCTTCCTTCCCTCCTCCTCAGGAGAAAGACCATCATGCATCTCTTCCTTCCCTCCTCTCCTCAGGAGAAAGACCATCATGCATCTCTTCCTTCCCTCCTCCTCAGGAGAAAGACCACCATGCATCTCTTCCTTCCCTCCTCCTCAGGAGAAAGACCATCATGCATCTCTTCCTTCCCTCCTCCTCAGGAGAAAGACCATCATGCATCTCTTCCTTCCCTCCTCTCCTCAGGAGAAAGACCATCATTCATCTCTTCCTTCCCTCCTCCTCTCCTCAGGAGAAAGACCACCATGCATCTCTTCCTTCCCTCCTCTCCTCAGGAGAAAGACCATCATGCATCTCTTCCTTCCCTCCTCCTCAGGAGAAAGACCATCATGCATCTCTTCCTTCCCTCCTCCTCTCCTCAGGAGAAAGACCATCATGCATCTCTTCCTTCCCTCCTCCTCTCCTCAGGAGAAAGACCATCATGCATCTCTTCCTTCCCTCCTCCTCAGGAGAAAGACCATCATGCATCTCTTCCTTCCCTCCTCCTCAGGAGAAAGACCATCATGCATCTCTTCCTTCCCTCCTCCTCTCCTCAGGAGAAAGACCACCATGCATCTCTTCCTTCCCTCATCCCCAGGAGAAAGACCATCATGCATCTCTTCCTTCCCTCCTCCTCTCCCCAGGAGAAAGACCATCATGCATCTCTTCCTTCCCTCCTCCTCTCCTCAGGAGAAAGACCATCGTGCATCTCTTCCTTCCCTCCTCCTCTCCTCAGGAGAAAGACCACCATGCATCTCTTCCTTCCCTCATCCCCAGGAGAAAGACCATCATGCATCTCTTCCTTCCCTCCTCCTCTCCCCAGGAGAAAGACCATCATGCATCTCTTCCTTCCCTCCTCCTCTCCCCAGGAGAAAGACCATCATGCATCTCTTCCTTCCCTCCTCCTCAGGAGAAAGACCATCATGCATCTCTTCCTTCCCTCCTCCTCTCCTCAGGAGAAAGACCATCATGCATCTCTGTCTTCTCTCCTCAGGAGAAAGACCATCATTCATCTCTTCCTTCCCTCCTCCTCTCCTCAGGAGAAAGACCATCATGCATCTCTTCCTTCCCTCCTCCTCTCCCCAGGAGAAAGACCATCATGCATCTCTTCCTTCCCTCCTCCTCAGGAGAAAGACCATCATGCATCTCTGTCTTCTCTCCTCAGGAGAAAGACCATCATTCATCTCTTCCTTCCCTCCTCCTCTCCTCAGGAGAAAGACCATCATGCATCTCTTCCTTCCCTCCTCCTCAGGAGAAAGACCATCATGCATCTCTTCCTTCCCTCATCCTCAGGAGAAAGACCATCATGCATCTCTTCCTTCCCTCCTCCTCAGGAGAAAGACCATCATGCATCTCTTCCTTCCCTCCTCCTCAGGAGAAAGACCATCATGCATCTCTTCCTTCCCTCCTCCTCTCCTCAGGAGAAAGACCATCATGCATCTCTTCCTTCCCTCCTCCTCTCCTCAGGAGAAGGACCATCATGCATCTCTTCCTTCCCTCCTCCTCAGGAGAAAGACCATCATGCATCTCTTCCTTCCCTCCTCCCCTCCTCAGGAGAAAGACCATCATGCATCTCTTCCTTCCCTCCTCTCCCCAGGAGAAAGACCATCATGCATCTCTTCCTTCCCTCCTCTCCCCAGGAGAAAGACCATGATGCATCTCTTCCTTCCCTCCTCCTCTCCTCAGGAGAAAGACCATCATGCATCTCTTCCTTCCCTCATCCTCAGGAGAAAGACCATCATGCATCTCTTCCTTCCCTCCTCCCCTCCTCAGGAGAAAGACCATCATGCATCTCTTCCTTCCCTCCTCCTCCCCCAGGAGAAAGACCATCATTCATCTCTTCCTTCCCTCCTCCTCTCCTCAGGAGAAAGACCATCATTCATCTCTTCCTTCCCTCATCCTCAGGAGAAAGACCATCATGCATCTCTTCCTTCCCTCCTCCCCTCCTCAGGAGAAAGACCATCATGCATCTCTTCCTTCCCTCCTCCTCTCCCCAGGAGAAAGACCATCATTCATCTCTTCCTTCCCTCCTCCCCTCCTCAGGAGAAAGACCATCATTCATCTCTTCCTTCCCTCCTCCTCTCCCCAGGAGAAAGACCATCATTCATCTCTTCCTTCCCTCCTCTCCCCAGGAGAAAGACCATCATTCATCTCTTCCTCCCCTCCTCCTTCTCTCCCCAGGAGAAACACCATCATTCATCTCTTCCTCCCCTCCTCCTCCTCTCCCCAGGAGAAAGACTACAGTGAAGATGTTGTGTATGTATGCAGACTACAAGTCAGACGAGAGCTACACCCCCAGTAAGATCTCTGTCAGAGTCGGAAACAACTTCCACAACCTGCAGGAGATCAGAGTAAGAACTGTTATGTGATGTTATAACTGTTATGTGATGTTATAACTGTTATGTGATGTTATAACTGTTATGTGATGTTATAACTGTTATGTGATGTTATAACTTATGTGATGTTATAACTGTTATGTGATGTTATAACTGTTATGTGATGTTATAACTGTTATGTGATGTTATAACTGTTATGTGATGTTATAACTGTTATGTGATGTTATAACTGTTATGTGATGTTATAACTGTTATGTGATGTTATAACTGTTATGTGATGTTATAACTGTTATGTGATGTTATAACTGTTATGTGATGTTATAACTTATGTGATGTTATAACTGTTATGTGATGTGATGTTATATCATGTTATAACTTATGTGATGATCTTTCTCCTCTTCCTCCTCACTCCTCTTCCTCCTCACTCCTCTTCCTCCTCTTTCTCCTCTTCCTCCTCTTTCTCCTCTTCCTCCTCACTTTTCTTCCTCCTCACTTCTCTTCCTCCTCACTCCTCTTTCTCCTCACTTCTCTTCTTCCTCCTCCTTCTCTTCTTCCTCCTTCTCCTCTTCCCCCTCACTCCTCTTCCTCCTCACTCCTCTTCCTCTTCTTCCTCCTCTTCCTCTTCTTCCTCCTCTTTCTCTTCTTCCTCACTCCTCCTCCTCCTCACTCCTCTTCCTCCTCACTCCTCTTTCTCCTCACTTCTCTTCTTCCTCCTCCTTCTCTTCTTCCTCCTTCTCCTCTTCCCCCTCACTCCTCTTCCTCCTCACTCCTCTTCCTCTTCTTCCTCCTCTTTCTCTTCTTCCTCACTCCTCCTCACTCCTCTTCCTCCTCACTCCTCTTTCTCCTCACTTCTCTTCTTTCTCCTCACTTCTCTTCTTTCTCCTCACTTCTCTTCTTCCTCCTCCTTCTCTTCTTCCTCCTCTTTCTCTTCTTCCTCACTCCTCCTCACTCCTCTTCCTCCTCACTCCTCTTTCTCCTCACTTCTCTTCTTCCTCCTCCTTCTCTTCTTCCTCCTCACTCTTCTTCCTCCTCACTCCTCTTCCTCCTCACTCCTCTTTCTCCTCACTTCTCTTCTTCCTCCTCCTTCTCCTCTTCCTCCTCACTCCTCTTCCTCTTCTTCCTCCTCTTCCTCTTCTTCCTCCTCTTTCTCTTCTTCCTCACTCCTCCTCCTCCTCACTCCTCTTCCTCCTCACTCCTCTTCCTCCTCACTTCTCTTCTTCCTCCTCCTTCTCTTCTTCCTCCTCTTTCTCTTCTTCCTCACTCCTCCTCACTCCTCTTCCTCCTCACTCCTCTTTCTCCTCACTTCTCTTCTTCCTCCTCCTTCTCTTCTTCCTCCTCACTCTTCTTCCTCCTCACTCCTCCTCCTCCTCACTCCTCTTCCTCCTCACTCCTCTTCCTCCTCCTTCTCTTCTTCCTCCTTCTCTTCTTCCTCCTCACTCTTCCTCCTCCTCCTCACTCTTCCTCCTCCTCCCCTTCCTTCCCTCACTGCAGCAGTTAGAGATGGTAGAGCCTAGTGGTTGGATCCACATCCCCCTTCTGGACACAGTCAACAACCCCATCAGGTAGATTTTATAGGTGTTGTTCTGTAAAGTGTCTCAAAGACATTTCTTTGACCAATGATATTCTATATGTTAAATTCTCTGTCCTAATGTTTTTCTAATGTATTCATTTCCTCAGGACGTTCATGATCCAGATAGCTGTGTTAGCCAACCACCAGAACGGCAGAGACACGCACATGAGACAGATCAAGGTGTATACCCCCGTCGAGGAGAGCTCCATCGGCAAGTTCCCAAGATGCACCACGGTCGACTTCATGATGTACCGCACCATCAGATGACACTGAGGGGTTCCGGGGTTCTGGGTGGAACTTCTCAGGGTTCCGACTAGAACTTTCCAGAGTTCCGGGTGGGAACCCTTAAGTGTACAGTGTTGACAAATAAGGGAATTGGAATGTTGAGTTTTTAAATTGAAATATTATTCTAATTTTCAAGTTAACCTGAAATCCTTTTCATTTAGTTTACATGGAGCCCTTACATGGCACCCTATTCTCTATATATAGTGCGCTACTTTAGACCGGGACCCCTACGGGTGTTCCTTTGGACCCTTGTCAAATGTAGTGCACTATATAGGGAATAGGTTGCCGTTTGGGCAGCAATCTGTGTTATTGATGTTGTTAATTCCATATTAGTCTGACGGTCTCTCTTTCGGTTGGTGTCTGATGTAAAGATGATTTGAAGACTTCAATGAGACCATGTTAAGGGTCGTGGTTTGAGGCCTCCAAAAAACACATGTTTACTACCCGTGTGACTAGACCTGCTGTCTGTACTGACTAGGAATGAATGTCAAATGTATGTTTCTCTCTCTGTCTGTTGTTGAATTAAATGTGTTTTGAGTTTGAGCCCCGTAGGTCTGCTTTTACTAGCTACAGGTCCTAATCAGTGTTACACCACAGTTTAACCAGCAGGAGGCACTGTCTCCCCTCTGAAGGGAGAATCTGGTGCTACAGGATATGAGGTGTGGTTGGAGGGATAGCGTGCAGGGGGTGGGATAAGGGTTTTAAAGGAGGTACTTTGACATTTTTATATGAAGTACCAGTCATAAGTTTTAGAACACCTACTCATTCAAGGGATGTTCTATATTTGTAATATTTTTTTACATTGTAGAATAATAGTGAAGACGTCAAAACTATGAAACAACACATATGGAATCATGTGGTAACCAAAAAAGTGTTAAACAAATCAAAATATATTATAGATTCTTCAAAGTAGCCACCTTTTGCCTTTGACAGCTTTTCACACTCTTGGCATTCTCTCAACCAGCTTCATGAGGAATGCTTTTCCAATAGTCTTGAAAGAGTTCCCACATATGCTGAGCACTTGTTGGCTGCTTTTCCTTCACTCTGTGGTCCAACTCATCCCAAACCATCTCAAATGGGTTGAGGTCGGGTGATTGTAGAGGCCAGGTCATCTGATGCAGCACTCCATCACTCTCCTTCTTGGTCAAATAGCCCTTACACAGCCTGGAGGTGTGTTGGGTCATTGTCCTGCTGAAAAACAAATTATAGTTCCACTAAGCGCAAACCAGATTGAATGGCGTATCGTTGCAGAATGCTTAAGTGTGCCTTAAATTCTAAATAAATCACTGACAGTGTCACCAGCAAAGCACCATCACACCTCCTCCTCCATGCTTCACGGTGGGAACCACACATGCGAAGATCATCCGTTCACCTACTCTGCGTCTCAAAAGAAACGGCGGTTTGAACCAAAAATCTCAAATTTGGACTCATCAGACCAAAGGACAGATTTCCACCGGTCTAATGTCCATTGCAAGTCTCTTCTTAGTGATTTCTTTGCAGCAATTTGACCATGAAGGCCTGATTCATGCGGCCTCCTCTGAACAGTTGACGTGTCTGTTACTTGAACTCTAGCATTTATTTGGGCTGTAATTTCTGAGGCTGGTAACTAATGAACTTATACTCTGCAGCAGAGGTAACTCTGGGTCTTCCTTTCCTGTGGCGGTCCTCATGAGAGCCAGTTTCATCATAGCTTGATGGGCTTGATGGTTTTTGTGACTGTACTTGAAGAAACTTTCAAAGTTCTTAACATTTTTCAGATTGACTGACCTTCATGTCTTAAAGTAATGATGGACTGTAGTTTCTCTTTGCTTATTTGAGCTGTTCTTGCCATATTTGAGTTGTTCTTGCCATAATATGGACTTGGTCTTTTACCAAATAGGGCTATCTTCTATATACCATTCTTACCTTGTCACAACTGATTGGCTCAAATGCAGTAAGAAGGAAAGAAATTCCACAAATTTACTTTTAACAAAGCACACCTGTTAATTGAAATCCATTCCAGGTGACTACCTCGTGAAGCTGGTTGAGAGAATGCCAAGAGTGTGCAAAACTGTCATCAAGGCAAAGGGTGGCTACTTTCAAGAATCTAAAATATATTTTGATTTGTTTTAACGCGTTTTTGGTTACTACATGATTCAATATGTGTTATTTCATAGTGTTGATGTCTTCACTATTATTCTACAATGTAGAACCCTAGGTGTATCTAAACCTTCAACTTTTGACTGGTACTGTATATATATATATATATATATATATATATATATATATATATATATATATATATATGACCTCATATATAGCATTTGAAGGCAGCATACCGGTACTGTATAATACACACTGTTACGAGACTCACCAGCCCGCATCACGGGACGTTTGTCACACACACACACACACACACACACACACACACACACACACACACACACACACACACACACCGGTACTGTATAATTCCCCTTTGAGTTGTCAGTGGCCTGTATGCCTCTGTAAAGGAGACGAGGTTGAATTCTGTCATGCCTGGAAACAACCTGAAAGTGTACACAACGTCCTTTTCAGTCTACTTCCTGACAGAGCGAGAGACCGAGAGAAGCACACTTTGACTATGTACAGACTCCGTGAGCGTAGCTTTTGAGAAAGGCTGCCGTAGGCAGACCTGACACACTGCCCACAAAATGAGGTGGAAACTGAGCTGCACTTCCTAACCTCCTGACACATATTTCTCTCAGATTACGTAGACCTACAAAGAATTCAGAAACAAACCCAATCTTGATAAACTCCCTTATCTACCGGGCGAAATACCAGTGTTCCGTCACAGCAGCAAGATGTGTGACCTGTTGCAGTGAGTGAAGGACAAACACCATTGTAAATACAATCCATATTTATGATTTTTTATTTTTGTACTTTAACTATTTGCACATCATTACAACACGGTATATAGACATAATATGACATTTGAAATGTCTCTATTATTTTGGAACTGTTGTGACTGTAATGTTTACTGTTCATTTTTTGTTTAACTTTTGTTTATCTATTTCACTTGCTTCGGCAATGTTAACAAAGGTTTCCCATGGCAATAAAGCACTTTGAATTGAAATTCAAATTGAGAGAGAACCACACAGAGAGAGAGAGAGAGAGAGAGTGAGCATCCTGTCAGAGGGGAGGATCAGGGTTGTGTTTCAATAGTCTTAAACAGCTTCCTCTCCCTCGTCTGGCTCCTTCATCAACCAACTGAACAGGTGAAAACAGAACTTTGCCAGCATCCATCCACTACAGCTCTCAAAATCAACTATAATCGGGGCCTGATTTAGACCTGGGACACCAGGTTGGAGATTCCCCTCTAATCGGGGCCTGATTTAGACCTGGGACACCAGGTGGGTGATTCTCAGGGACTGATTTATACCTGGGACACCAGGTGGGTGATTCTCAGGGACTGATTTATACCTGGGACACCAGGTGGGTGATTCTCAGGGACTGATTTAGACCTGGGACACCAGGTTGGAGATTCCCCTCTAATCAGGGACTGATTTAGACCTGGGACACCAGGTTGGAGATTCCCCTCTAATCAGGGACTGATTTAGACCTGGGACACCAGGTGGGTGATTCCCCTCTAATCAGGGACTGATTTAGACCTGGGACACCAGGAGGGAGATTCCCCTCTAATCAGGGACTGATTTAGACCTGGGACACCAGGAGGGAGATTCCCCTCTAATCAGGGCCTGATTTAGACCTGGGACACCAGGAGGGAGATTCCCCTCTAATCGGGGCCTTATTTAGACCTGGGACACCAGGTAGGTGATTCCCCTCTAATCGGGGCCTGATTTAGACCTGGGACACCATGTGGGAGATTCCCCTCTAATCGGGGCCTTATTTAGACATGGGACACCAGGAGGGAGATTCCCCTCTAATCGGGGCCTGATTTAGACCTGGGACACCAGGAGGGAGATTCCCCTCTAATCGGGGCCTGATTTAGACCTGGGACACCAGGAGGGAGATTCCCCTCTAATCGGGGCCTGATTTAGACATGGGTTATATTAGTAATCAGGTAGAAGAGAAAACTGCAGAGTTGGTAGGGTCAGAGTTGAATACCCACAGTATTTTGGTTTAATCTAATATGAGGATACAGTACAGTACAGAGGAGAGGAGACGAGGAGGAGAAGTCACTACAGTCTACTAAGAGACAGCCCAGCCCAGCTAGGGGTTTGTGGTCTGTGACTCAATTCCTGTCAGAGAGAGACGCTGAGGGGAAAAATAGTTTACTTTCGTCTCTACACTTGTGACAGACTTGGTACTGTCCAAACACATCAGGTGATAAATCATGAATATGCCATCGATCTGCATTCAGCTCTATGTCCTGGGTGAGTTTATCAATTGTTTATTGTTCTACAACACATATTTCCTCTCTCAATTATCTCTCTCTGTCCCCTCTCTCTCTCTGTTCTCTCTCTCTCTCTGTTATCTCTCTCTCTCGGTTATCTCTCTGTTCTCTCTCAATTATCTCTCTCTGTTCTCCCCCCCTCTCTGTTATCTCTCTCTGTTCCCTCTGTGTTATCTCTCTCTCTCTCTGTTATCTCTCTCTGTTCTATCTCAATTATCTCTCTGTGTTCTCTCCCCTTCTCTGTTATCTCTCTCTCTCTCTCTCTCTCTGTTATCTCTCTCTTATCACTCTCTTCTTTCCATCCATTCCCTCCCTACCACAGTGTGTTACCTGATATGTTTAGTCAGCATGTGTCGGATGAGTCTGAATGAGCTGTTTTCTCCTGTCCTCCAGGCCTCCTGGTGATGATGGGGTCCAGAGCAGAGGGAGTTTTGGGTGGAAAAGGCAGCATGTCCACCAACTCCACCCCTACTGATACCCCCTCTACAGCCAACCATACCCCCTCTACAGCCAACCTGAACCCCTCTACAGCCAACCAGACTCCCTCAGCAGCCAACCATACCCCCTCTACAGCCAACCAGACTCCCTCAGCAGCCAACGAGACTCCCTTAGCAGCCAACCAGACTCCCTCAGCAGCCAACGAGACTCCCTTAGCAGCCAACCAGACTCCCTCAGCAGCCAACGAGACTCCCTTAGCAGCCAACCAGACTCCCTCAACAGCCAACCAGACTCCCTCAGCAGCCAACAAGATCGCCCAGACTACATCGTCAGGGTTGACAGCCCTCAGCCATTCACAGGGCTGGGAGTCCACTGGGACCACGGAAACCATATCAGCACCAGGTAACGGACAACTTGTGTGTGTCTGTCTTCAGTCCCTGCACTCTCTGGGTCTGTCTTCAGTCCCTGCTCTCTCTGGGTCTGTCTTCAGTCCCTGCTCTCTCTGGGTCTGTCTTCAGTCCCTGCTCTCTCTGGGTCTGTCTTCAGTCCCTGCTCTCTCTGGGTCTGTCTTCAGTCCCTGCACTCTCTGTGTCTGTCTTCAGTCCCTGTTCTCTCTGGGTCTGTCTTCAGTCCCTGCTCTCTCTGGGTCTGTCTTCAGTCCCTGCTCTCTCTGGGTCTGTCTTCAGTCCCTGCTCTCTCTGGGTCTGTCTTCAGTCCCTGCTCTCTCTGGGTCTGTCTTCAGTCCCTGCTCTCTCTGGGTCTGTCTTCAGTCCCTGCTCTCTCTGGGTCTGTCTTCAGTCCCTGCTCTCTCTGGGTCTGTCTTCAGTCCCTGCTCTCTCTGGGTCTGTCTTCAGTCCCTGCTCTCTCTGGGTCTGTCTTCAGTCCCTGCTCTCTCTGGGTCTGTCTTCAGTCCCTGCTCTCTCTGGGTCTGTCTTCAGTCCCTGCTCTCTCTGGGTCTGTCTTCAGTCCCTGCTCTCTCTGGGTCTGTCTTCAGTCCCTGCTCTCTCTGGGTCTGTCTTCAGTCCCTGCTCTCTCTGGGTCTGTCTTCAGTCCCTGCTCTCTCTGGGTCTGTCTTCAGTCTCTGCTCTCTCTGGGTCTGTCTTCAGTCCCTGCTCTCTCTGGGTCTGTCTTCAGTCCTTACTCTCTCTGGGTCTGTCTTCAGTCCCTGCTCTCTCTGGGTCAGTCTTCAGTCCCTGCTCTCTCTGGGTCAGTCTTCAGTCCCTGCTCTCTCTGTGTCTGTCTTCAGTCCCTGCTCTCTCTGGGTCTGTCTTCAGTCCCTGCTCTCTCTGGGTCTGTCTTCAGTCCCTGTTCTCTCTGGGTCTGTCTTCAGTCCCTGCTCTCTCTGGGTCTGTCTTCAGTCCCTGCTCTCTCTGGGTCTGTCTTCAGTCCCTGCTCTCTCTGGGTCTGTCTTCAGTCCCTGCTCTCTCTGGGTCTGTCTTCAGTCCCTGCTCTCTCTGGGTCTGTCTTCAGTCCCTGCTCTCTCTGGGTCTGTCTTCAGTCCCTGCTCTCTCTGGGTCTGTCTTCAGTCCCTGCTCTCTCTGGGTCTGTCTTCAGTCCCTGCTCTCTCTGGGTCTGTCTTCAGTCCCTGCTCTCTCTGGGTCTGTCTTCAGTCCCTGCTCTCTCTGGGTCTGTCTTCAGTCCCTGCTCTCTCTGTGTCTGTCTTCAGTCCCTGCTCTCTCTGGGTCTGTCTTCAGTCCCTGCTCTCTCTGGGTCTGTCTTCAGTCCCTGCTCTCTCTGGGTCTGTCTTCAGTCTCTGCTCTCTCTGGGTCTGTCTTCAGTCCCTGCTCTCTCTGGGTCTGTCTTCAGTCCCTACTCTCTCTGGGTCTGTCTTCAGTCCCTGCTCTCTCTGGGTCTGTCTTCAGTCCCTGCTCTCTCTGGGTCTGTCTTCAGTCCCTGCTCTCTCTGGGTCAGTCTTCAGTCCCTGCTCTCTCTGGGTCTGTCTTCAGTCTCTGCTCTCTCTGGGTCTGTCTTCAGTCCCTGCTCTCTCTGGGTCTGTCTTCAGTCCCTGCTCTCTCTGGGTCTGTCTTCAGTCCCTGCTCTCTCTGGGTCTGTCTTCAGTCCCTGCTCTCTCTGGGTCTGTCTTCAGTCCCTGCTCTCTCTGTGTCTGTCTTCAGTCCCTGCTCTCTCTGGGTCTGTCTTCAGTCCCTGCTCTCTCTGGGTCTGTCTTCAGTCCCTGCTCTCTCTGGGTCTGTCTTCAGTCCCTGCTCTCTCTGGGTCAGTCTTCAGTCCCTGCTCTCTCTGGGTCAGTCTTCAGTCCCTGCTCTCTCTGGGTCTGTCTTCAGTCCCTGCTCTCTCTGGGTCAGTCTTCAGTCCCTGCTCTCTCTGGGTCAGTCTTCAGTCCCTACTCTCTCTGGGTCTGTCTTCAGTCCCTGCTCTCTCTGGGTCTGTCTTCAGTCCCTGCTCTCTCTGGGTCTGTCTTCAGTCTCTGCTCTCTCTGGGTCTGTCTTCAGTCCCTGCTCTCTCTGGGTCTGTCTTCAGTCCCTACTCTCTCTGGGTCTGTCTTCAGTCCCTGCTCTCTCTGGGTCTGTCTTCAGTCCCTGCTCTCTCTGGGTCTGTCTTCAGTCCTTACTCTCTCTGGGTCTGTCTTCAGTCCCTGCTCTCTCTGGGTCTGTCTTCAGTCCCTGCTCTCTCTGGGTCTGTCTTCAGTCCCTGCTCTCTCTGGGTCTGTCTTCAGTCCCTGCTCTCTCTGGGTCTGTCTTCAGTCTCTGCTCTCTCTGGGTCTCTCTTCAGTCCCTGCTCTCTCTGGGTCTGTCTTCAGTCCCTGCTCTCTCTGGGTCTGTCTTCAGTCCCTGCTCTCTCTGGGTCTGTCTTCAGTCCCTGCTCTCTCTGGGTCTGTCTTCAGTCCCTGCTCTCTCTGGGTCTGTCTTCAGTCCCTGCTCTCTCTGGGTCTGTCTTCAGTCCCTGCTCTCTCTGGGTCTGTCTTCAGTCCCTGCTCTCTCTGGGTCAGTCTTCAGTCCCTGCTCTCTCTGGGTCTGTCTTCAGTCCCTGCTCTCTCTGGGTCAGTCTTCAGTCCCTGCTCTCTCTGGGTCTGTGTTCAGTCCCTGCTCTCTCTGGGTCTGTCTTCAGTCCCTGCTCTCTCTGGGTCTGTCTTCAGTCCCTGCTCTCTCTGGGTCAGTCTTCAGTCCCTGCTCTCTCTGGGTCTGTCTTCAGTCCCTGCTCTCTCTGGGTCTGTCTTCAGTCCCTGCTCTCTCTGGGTCAGTCTTCAGTCCCTGCTCTCTCTGGGTCTGTCTTCAGTCCCTGCTCTCTCTGGGTCTGTCTTCAGTCCCTGCTCTCTCTGGGTCTGTCTTCAGTCCCTGCTCTCTCTGGGTCAGTCTTCAGTCCCTGCTCTCTCTGGGTCTGTCTTCAGTCCCTGCTCTCTCTGGGTCAGTCTTCAGTCCCTGCTCTCTCTGGGTCTGTGTTCAGTCCCTGCTCTCTCTGGGTCTGTCTTCAGTCCCTGCTCTCTCTGGGTCTGTCTTCAGTCCCTGCTCTCTCTGGGTCAGTCTTCAGTCCCTGCTCTCTCTGGGTCTGTCTTCAGTCCCTGCTCTCTCTGGGTCTGTCTTCAGTCCCTGCTCTCTCTGGGTCAGTCTTCAGTCCCTGCTCTCTCTGGGTCTGTCTTCAGTCCCTGCTCTCTCTGGGTCTGTCTTCAGTCCCTGCTCTCTCTGGGTCTGTCTTCAGTCCCTGCTCTCTCTGGGTCAGTCTTCAGTCCCTGCTCTCTCTGGGTCTGTCTTCAGTCCCTGCTCTCTCTGGGTCTGTCTTCAGTCCCTGCTCTCTCTGGGTCTGTCTTCAGTCCCTACTCTCTCTGGGTCTGTCTTCAGTCCCTACTCTCTCTGGGTCTGTCTTCAGTCTCTGCTCTCTCTGGGTCTGTCTTCAGTCTCTGTTCTCTCTGGGTCTGTCTTCAGTCCCTGCTCTCTCTGGGTCTGTCTTCAGTCCCTGCTCTCTCTGTGTTTGCTTGTAACAGAGAGGTCTATGGTAGCCCCAGCCCTGTAGCTAGCTTGTATTCCCCCAGTGGCGGTCGGTGCCGTTTAAGATGAGGGAGGACGGTTATTTTCAGCAGCATGACCTGGATGACTGTCATTCATATTCACCCAGCTCAGTGATAGGTTTAGGTTACTGTCATTCATATTCACCCAGCTCAGTGATAGGTTTAGGTTACTGTCATTCATATTCACCCAGCTCAGTGATAGGTTTAGGTTACTGTCATTCATATTCACCCAGCTCAGTGATAGGTTTAGGTTACTGTCATTCATATTCACCCAGCTCAGTGATAGGTTTAGGTTACTGTCATTCATATTCACCCAGCTCAGTGATAGGTTTAGGTTACTGTCATTCATATTCACCCAGTTCAATGTAATAGTGATAGGTTTAGGTTACTGTCATTCATATTCACCCAGTTCAATGTAACAGTGATAGGTTTAGGTTACTGTCATTCATATTCACCCAGTTCAATGTAACAGTGATAGGTTTAGGTTACTGTCATTCATATTCACCCAGTTCAATGTAACAGTGATAGGTTTAGGATACTGTCATTCATATTCACCCAGTTCAGTGTAACAGTGATAGGTTTAGGTTACTGTCATTCATATTCACCCAGTTCAATGTAACAGTGATAGGTTTAGGTTACTGTCATTCATATTCACCCAGTTCAATGTAACAGTGATAGGTTTAGGTTACTGTCATTCATATTCACCCAGCTCAATGTAACAGTGATAGGTTTAGGTTACTGTCATTCATATTCACCCAGTTCAATGTAACAGTGATAGGTTTAGGTTACTGTCATTCATATTCACCCAGTTCAGTGATAGGTTTAGGTTACTGTCATTCATATTCACCCAGCTCAGTGATAGGTTTAGGTTACTGTCATTCATATTCACCCAGTTCAATGTAACAGTGATAGGTTTAGGTTACTGTCATTCATATTCACCCAGTTCAATGTAACAGTGATAGGTTTAGGTTACTGTCACTCATATTCACCCAGTTCAATGTAACAGTGATAGGTTTAGGTTACTGTCATTCATATTCCATTCACCCAGTTCAACGTAACAGTGATAGGTTTAGGTTACTGTCATTCATATTCACCCAGTTCAATGTAACAGTGATAGGTTTAGGTTACTGTCATTCATATTCACCCAGTTCAATGTAACAGTGATAGGTTTAGGTTACTGTCATTCATATTCACCCAGTTCAATGTAACAGTGATAGGTTTAGGTTACTGTCATTCATATTCACCCAGTTCAGTGATAGGTTTAGGTTACTGTCATTCATATTCACCCAGCTCAGTGATAGGTTTAGGTTACTGTCATTCATATTCACCCAGTTCAATGTAACAGTGATAGGTTTAGGTTACTGTCATTCATATTCACCCAGTTCAATGTAACAGTGATAGGTTTAGGTTACTGTCACTCATATTCACCCAGTTCAATGTAACAGTGATAGGTTTAGGTTACTGTCATTCATATTCCATTCACCCAGTTCAACGTAACAGTGATAGGTTTAGGTTACTGTCATTCATATTCACCCAGTTCAATGTAACAGTGATAGGTTTAGGTTACTGTCATTCATATTCACCCAGTTCAATGTAACAGTGATAGGTTTAGGTTACTGTCATTCATATTCACCCAGTTCAATGTAACAGTGATAGGTTTAGGTTACTATCATCAAACAGCATGATCCCTGTCATAGCAGCCACATACAAACAGCATGATCCCTGTCATAGCAGCTACATACAGACAGCATGATCCCTGTCATAGCAGCTACATACAAACAGCATGATCCCTGTCATAGCAGCCACATACAGACAGCATGATCCCTGTCATAGCAGCTACATACAAACAGCATGATCCCTGTCATAGCAGCCACATACAAACAGCATGATCACTGTCATAGCAGCCACGTGCAAACAGCATGATCACTGTCATAGCAGCCACATACAGACAGCATGATCCCTGTCATAACAGCCACATACAAACAGCATGATCACTGTCATAGCAGCCACATACAAACAGCATGATCACTGTCATAGCAGCCACGTACAAACAGCATGATCCCTGTCATAGCAGCCACGTACAAACAGCATGATCACTGTCATAGCAGCCACGTACAAACAGCATGATCACTGTCATAGCAGCCACATACAGACAGCATGATCCCTGTCATAACAGCCACATACAAACAGCATGATCACTGTCTTAGCAGCCACATACAAACAGCATGATCCCTGTCATAGCAGCCACATACAAACAGCATGATCCCTGTCATAGCAGCCACGTACAAACAGCATGATCACTGTCATAGCAGCCACGTACAAACAGCATGATCACTGTCATAACAGCCACATACAAACAGCATGATCCCTGTTATAACAGCCACATACAAACAGCATGATCACTGTCATAGCAGCCACGTACAAACAGCATGATCCCTGTCATAGCAGCCACATACAAACAGCATGATCACTGTTATAGCAGCCACATACAAACAGCATGATCACTGTCATAACAGCCACATACAAACAGCATGATCACTGTCATAGCAGCTACATACAAACAGCATGATCACTGTCATAGCAGCTACATACAAACAGCATGATCACTGATTTGTTGTATAATTCCATCTAAATCTATCTGTCCTCCTTTCACCTTTTCTCTTGTGGACTTAAATCCAACAACACAACAGCTGTCTGTGACCAGATGGAATAATCAGGTCGCCTAGTGGTTAGAGTGTAGAGGCGGCAGGTAACCTAGTTGTTAGAGTGTAGAGGCGGCAGGGTAGCCTTGTGGTTAGAGCGTTGGACTAGTAACCGAAAGGTTGCAATATCGAATCCGCGAGCTGACAAGGTAAAAATCTGTCTTTCTGTCCCTGAACAAGGCAGTTAACCCCACTGTTCACCGGTAGGCCGTCGTTGGAAATAAGAATTTGTTCTTAACTGACTTGCCTAGTTAAATAACGGTTACAATTTCTTTTAAAAACGCTACACACAGCCTACATCGTCATCACGTCATATTCAACATAGCCACTAGATCTAATGCGTTAGTAAACCCGCCACAATCATGCAGTACAGTGTAGAGTCAGCAAGCGGTTTAGCAGTTACAGGGTCCCGGTGCAGTTGTAAAATCAAAAGCTTTACCTTGACTTGGAAGAGTTCCAGTGTTGTGTGTGAAAGTCATAGCTAGCTAGCTAACATGGCATCCCTCTGTTTGAGCC
>NC_074700.1:28467622-28477622 GCF_029448725.1 Salvelinus fontinalis | reverse complement strand
CTACCCCCCCCTCTCTCTACCCCCCCCTCTCTCTCTACCCCCCCTCTCTCTCTACCCCCCCCTCTCTCTCTACCCCCCTCTCTCTCTCTCTACCCCCCCTCTCTCTACCCCGCCCTCTCTCTCTCGCTCTCTACCCCCCTCTTTACCCCCCCTCTCTCTACCCCCCCTCTCTCTCTACCCCCCCCTCTCTCTCTCTCTCTCTCTCTCACTACCCCCCCTCTCTCTCTACCCCCACCTCTCTCTCTCTCTCTCTACCCCCCTCTCTACCCCCCCCCTCTCTCTCTACCCCCCTCTCTCTACCCCCCTCTCTCTCTCTCTCTCTCTCTCTCTACCCCCCCTCTCTACCCCCCCCTCTCTACCCCCCCTCTCTCGCTACCCCCCCCTCTCTCTCTCTACCCCCCTCTCTACCCCCCCTCTCTCTCTAATCCCCCCCTCTCTCTACCCCCCTCTCTACCCCCCCTCTCTACCCCCCCTCTCTCTCTACGCCCCCTCTCTCTACCCCCCCTCTACCCCCCCTCTCTCTTCTCTCTCTCTCTACCCCCCCTCTCTCTACCCCCCCTCTCTACCCCCCCTCTACCCCCCCTCTCTCTACCCCCCTCCCTCTTATCTCTCTCTCTCTCTCTCTCTACCCCCCCTCCCTCTTCTCTCTCTCTCTCTCTCTCTCTACCCCCCCCCCCTCTCTCTCTCTACCCCCCTCTCTCTCTCTCTCTCTCTACTCCCCCCTCTCTCTCTACCCCCCCTCTCAATCTACCCCCCCTCCCTCTTCTCTCTCTCTCTACCCCCCCTCTCGCTACCCCCCCCTCCCTCTTCTCTCTCTCTCTAACCCCCCCTCCCTCTTCTCTCTCTCTACCCCCCCTCTCTCTCTAATCACCCCCTCTCTCTCTACCCCCCCTCTCTCTCTACCCCTCTCTCTCTCTACCCCCCCTCTCTCTCTACCCCCCCTCTCTCTCTAATCCCCCCCTCTCTCTCTAATCCCCCCCTCTCTCTCTACCCCCCCTCTCTCTCTACCCCTCTCTCTCTCTACCCCCCTCTCTCTCTACCCCCCCTCTCTCTCTACCCCCCTCTCTCTCTCTACCCCCCTCTCTCTCTAATCCCCCCTCTCTTTCTAATCCCCCCTCTCTCTCTCTACCCCCCCTCTCTCTCTACCCCCCTCTCTCTCTCTACCCCCCTCTCTCTCTACCCCCTCTCTCTCTACCCCCCTCTCTCTCTACCCCCCCTCTCTCTCTACCCCTCTCTCTCTCTACCCCCCCCTCTCTCTACCCCCCCTCTCTCTCTACCCCCCCCTCTCTCTACCCCCCCCTCTCTCTACCCCCCCTCTCTCTCTACCCCCCTCTCTCTCTCTCTACCCCCCTCTCTCTCTACCTCCCTCTCTCTCTACCCCCCTCTCTCTCTACCCCCCCTCTCTCTCTACCCCCCTCTCTCTCTCTCTACCCCCCTCTCTCTCTACCCCCCTCTCTCTCTACCCCCCTCTCTCTCTACCCCCCTCTCTCTCTACCCCCCTCTCTCTCTACCCCCCCTCTCTCTCTACCCCCCCTCTCTCTCTACCCCCCCCCTCTCTCTCTACCCCCCTCTCTCTCTCTCTACCCCCCCTCTCTCTACCCCGCCCTCTCTCTCTCGCTCTCTACCCCCCTCTTTACCCCCCCTCTCTCTACCCCCCCTCTCTCTCTACCCCCCCCTCTCTCTCTACCATCTCCCCCTCTCTCTCTCTCTCTCTCTCTCACTACCCCCCCTCTCTCTCTACCCCCCCTCTCTCTCTCTCTCTCTCTCTCACTACCCCCCCTCTCTCTCTACCCCCCTCTCTCTCTACCCCCACCTCTCTCTCTCTCTCTCTACCCCCCTCTCTACCCCCCCCCCTCTCTCTCTACCCCCCTCTCTCTACCCCCCTCTCTCTCTCTCTCTCTCTCTCTCTACCCCCCTCTCTACCCCCCCCTCTCTACCCCCCCTCTCTCGCTACCCCCCCCTCTCTCTCTCTACCCCCCTCTCTACCCCCCCTCTCTCTCTAATCCCCCCCTCTCTCTACCCCCCTCTCTACCCCCCCTCTCTACCCCCCCTCTCTCTCTACGCCCCCTCTCTCTACCCCCCCTCTACCCCCCCTCTCTCTTCTCTCTCTCTCTACCCCCCCTCTCTCTACCCCCCCTCTCTACCCCCCCTCTACCCCCCCTCTCTCTACCCCCCTCCCTCTTATCTCTCTCTCTCTCTCTCTACCCCCCCTCCCTCTTCTCTCTCTCTCTCTCTCTCTCTACCCCCCTCCCTCTTCTCTCTCTCTCTACCCCCCTCTCTCTACCCCCCCCCTCTACCCCCCCTCTCTCTCTACCCCCCCCCCCTCTACCCCCCCTCTCTCTACCCCCCCTCCCTCTTCTCTCTCTCTACCCCCCCCTCTCTCTCTACCCCCCCCTCTACCCCCCCTCTCTCTACCCCCCTCCCTCTTCTCTCTCTCTACCCCCCCTCTCTCTACCCCCCTCCCTCTTCTCTCTCTCTACCCCCCCCCCCTCTCTCTACCCCCCCCCTCTCTCTACCCCCCCCCCCTCTCTCTACCCCCCCCCCTCTCTCTACCCCCCCCTCTTCTCTCTCTCTACCCCCCCTCTCTCTCTACCCCCCCCCCCTCTCTCTCTACCCCCCCCCCCCTCTACCCCCCCTCTCTCTACCCCCCTCCCTCTTCTCTCTCTCTACCCCCCCTCTCTCTACCCCCCTCCCTCTTCTCTCTCTCTACCCCCCCCTCTCTCTACCCCCCCCCTCTCTCAACCCCCCCCCCCTCTCTCTACCCCTCCCTCTTCTCTCTCTCTCTCTACCCCCCTCTCTCAACCCCCCCCCCCTCTCTCTACCCCCCCCCCTCTCTCTACCCCCCCCCTCTCTCTACCCCCCCCCTCTCTCTACCCCCCTCTCTCAACCCCCCCCCTCTCTCAACCCCCCCCCCCCTCTCTCTACCCCCCCCCCTCTCTCTACCCCCCCCCCCTCTCTCTACCCCCCCCCTCTCTCTACCCCCCCCTCTACCCCCCCTCTCTCTCTACCCCCCCCTCTCTCTACCCCCCCCCTCTCTCTACCCCCTCTCTCAACCCCCCCCCCCTCTCTCTACCCCCCCCCTCTCTCTACCCCCCCCCTCTCTCTACCCCCCCTCTCTCTACCCCCCCCCTCTCTCTACCCCCCCCCCTCTCTCTACCCCCCCCTCTACCCCCCCCTCTCTCTACCCCCCCCTCTCTCTACCCCCCCCCTCTCTCTACCCCCCCCCCTCTCTACCCCCCCTCTACCCCCCTCTCTCTCTACCCCCCCCTCTCTCTACCCCCCCCCTCTCTCTACCCCCCCTCTACCCCCCCTCTCTCTCTACCCCCCCCCCTCTCTCTACCCCCCCCTCTCTCTACCCCCCCCCTCTCTCTACCCCCCCCTCTCTCTACCCCCCCCTCTCTCTACCCCCCCCTCTCTCTACCCCCCCCCCCTCTCTCTACCCCCCCCTCTCTCTACCCCCCCCTCTCTCTACCCCCCCCCCCTCTCTCTACCCCCCCCCTCTCTCTACCCCCCCTCTCTCTACCCCCCCCCCTCTCTCTACCCCCCCCCCCTCTCTCTACCCCCCCCCCTCTCTCTACCCCCCCCCTCTCTCTACCCCCCCCCTCTCTCTCTACCCCCCCCTCTCTCTACCCCCCCCTCTACCCCCCCCCCTCTCTCTACCCCCCCCCCCCTTTCTCTACCCCCCCCTCTTCTCTCTCTCTCCTGTAGGCTATGTACTCCTGTTTCTCATATTGTTGGCTGTTGTCTGTCTGGTGGTGATTCTCTATATCCTGAAGAAGAAGTCCAGGGTGAGACATCCAGGGCTACTGTTACTGTATTATATAGTCCAGGGTGAGACATCCAGGGCTTTACACCACTATCCTGTTACTGTATTAGTCCAGGGTGAGACATCCAGGGCTTTACACCACTATCCTGTTACTGTATTAGTCCAGGGTGAGACATCCAGGGCTTTACACCACTATCCTGTTACTGTATTAGTCCAGGGTGAGACATCCAGGGCTTTACACCACTATCATGTTACTGTATTAGTCCAGGGTGAGACATCCAGGGCTTTACACCACTATCCTGTTACTGTATTAGTCCAGGGTGAGACATCCAGGGCTTTACACCACTATCCTGTTACTGTATTAGTCCAGGGTGAGACATCCAGGGCTTTACACCACTATCCTGTTACTGTATTAGTCAAGGAAGACTCAGGGCTTTACACCACTATCCTGTTACTGTATTAGTCAAGGAAGAGTCTGGGCTTTACAACACTATCCTGTTACTGTATTATATAGTCAAGGAAGACTCAGGGCTTTAAAACACTATCCTGTTACTGTATTATATAGTCAAGGAAGAGTCAGGGCTTTAAAACACTATCCTGTTACTGTATTATATAGTCAAGGAAGAGTTAGGGCTTTAAAACACTATCCTGTTACTGTATTATATAGTCAAGGAAGACTCAGGGCTTTAAAACACTATCCTGTTACTGTATTATATAGTCAAGGAAGAGTTAGGGCTTTAAAACACTATCCTGTTACTGTATTATATAGTCAAGGAAGACTCAGGGCTTTAAAACACTATCCTGTTACTGTATTAGTCAAGGAAGACTCAGGGCTTTAAAACACTATCCTGTTACTGTATTATATAGTCAAGGAAGAGTCAGGGCTTTAAAACACTATCCTGTTACTGTATTATATAGTCAAGGAAGACTCAGGGCTTTACACCACTATCCTGTTACTGTATTATATAGTCAAGGAAGAGTCAGGGCTTTACACCACTATCCTGTTACTGTATTATATAGTCAAGGAAGACTCAGGGCTTTACACCACTATCCTGTTACTGTATTAGTCAAGGAAGAGTCAGGGCTTTACACCACTATCCTGTTACTGTATTAGTCAAGGAAGACTCAGGGCTTTACACCACTATCCTGTTACTGTATTATATAGTCAATGAAGACTCAGGGCTTTACACCACTATCCTGTTACTGTATTAGTCAAGGAAGACTCAGGGCTTTAAAACACTATCCTGTTACTGTATTATATAGTCAAGGAAGACTCAGGGCTTTACACCACTATCCTGTTACTGTATTAGTCAAGGAAGACTCAGGGCTTTACACCACTATCCTGTTACTGTATTAGTCAAGGAAGACTCAGGGCTTTAAAACACTATCCTGTTACTGTATTATATAGTCAAGGAAGACTCAGGGCTTTACACCACTATCCTGTTACTGTATTAGTCAAGGAAGACTCAGGGCTTTAAAACACTATCCTGTTACTGTATTATATAGTCAAGGAAGACTCAGGGCTTTACACCACTATCCTGTTACTGTATTAGTCAAGGAAGAGTCAGGGCTTTACACCACTATCCTGTTACTGTATTATATAGTCAAGGAAGAGTCAGGGCTTTAAAACACTATCCTGTTACTGTATTATATAGTCAAGGAAGAGTCAGGGCTTTACACCACTATCCTGTTACTGTATTATATAGTCAAGGAAGAGTCAGGGCTTTAAAACACTATCCTGTTACTGTATTATATAGTCAAGGAAGACTCAGGGCTTTAAAACACTATCCTGTTACTGTATTATATAGTCAAGGAAGACTCAGGGCTTTAAAACACTATCCTGTTACTGTATTATATAGTCAAGGAAGACTCAGGGCTTTAAAACACTATCCTGTTACTGTATTAGTCAAGGAAGACTCAGGGCTTTAAAACACTATCCTGTTACTGTATTATATAGTCAAGGAAGAGTCAGGGCTTTAAAACACTATCCTGTTACTGTATTATATAGTCAAGGAAGACTCAGGGCTTTAAAACACTATCCTGTTACTGTATTATATAGTCAAGGAAGACTCAGGGCTTTAAAACACTATCCTGTTACTGTATTATATAGTCAAGGAAGAGTCAGGGCTTTAAAACACTGTCCTATTACTGTATTATATAGTCAAGGAAGAGTTAGGGCTTTAAAACACTATCCTGTTACTGTATTATATAGTCAAGGAAGAGTTAGGGCTTTAAAACACTATCCTGTTACTGTATTATATAGTCAAGGAAGAGTCAGGGCTTTAAAACACTATCCTGTTACTGTATTAGTCAAGGAAGACTCAGGGCTTTAAAACACTATCCTGTTACTGTATTATATAGTCAAGGAAGAGTTAGGGCTTTAAAACACTATCCTGTTACTGTATTATATAGTCAAGGAAGAGTCAGGGCTTTAAAACACTATCCTGTTACTGTATTATATAGTCAAGGAAGACTCAGGGCTTTAAAACACTATCCTGTTACTGTATTAGTCAAGGAAGACTCAGGGCTTTAAAACACTATCCTATTACTGTATTATATAGTCAAGGAAGAGTCAGGGCTTTAAAACACTATCCTGTTACTGTATTATATAGTCAAGGAAGACTCAGGGCTTTAAAACACTATCCTGTTACTGTATTATATAGTCAAGGAAGACTCAGGGCTTTAAAACACTATCCTGTTACTGTATTATATAGTCAAGGAAGACTCAGGGCTTTAAAACACTATCCTGTTACTGTATTATATAGTCAAGGAAGAGTTAGGGCTTTAAAACACTATCCTGTTACTGTATTATATAGTCAAGGAAGAGTTAGGGCTTTAAAACACTATCCTGTTACTGTATTATATAGTCAAGGAAGAGTTAGGGCTTTAAAACACTATCCTGTTACTGTATTAGTCAAGGAAGAGTTAGGGCTTTAAAACACTATCCTGTTACTGTATTAGTCAAGGAAGAGTCAGGGCTTTAAAACACTATCCTGTTACTGTATTATATAGTCAAGGAAGAGTTAGGGCTTTAAAACACTATCCTGTTACTGTATTATATAGTCAAGGAAGAGTTAGGGCTTTAAAACACTATCCTGTTACTGTATTATATAGTCAAGGAAGACTCAGGGCTTTAAAACACTATCCTCTTACTGTATTATATAGTCAAGGAAGAGTTAGGGCTTTAAAACACTATCCTGTTACTGTATTATATAGTCAAGGAAGAGTTAGGGCTTTAAAACACTATCCTGTTACTGTATTATATAGTCAAGGAAGAGTCAGGGCTTTAAAACACTATCCTGTTACTGTATTAGTCAAGGAAGACTCAGGGCTTTAAAACACTATCCTGTTACTGTATTATATAGTCAAGGAAGAGTCAGGGCTTTAAAACACTATCCTGTTACTGTATTATATAGTCAAGGAAGACTCAGGGCTTTAAAACACTATCCTGTTACTGTATTATATAGTCAAGGAAGAGTTAGGGCTTTAAAACACTATCCTGTTACTGTATTATATAGTCAAGGAAGACTCAGGGCTTTAAAACACTATCCTGTTACTGTATTAGTCAAGGAAGACTCAGGGCTTTAAAACACTATCCTGTTACTGTATTATATAGTCAAGGAAGAGTCAGGGCTTTAAAACACTATCCTGTTACTGTATTATATAGTCAAGGAAGACTCAGGGCTTTACACCACTATCCTGTTACTGTATTATATAGTCAAGGAAGAGTCAGGGCTTTACACCACTATCCTGTTACTGTATTATATAGTCAAGGAAGACTCAGGGCTTTACACCACTATCCTGTTACTGTATTAGTCAAGGAAGAGTCAGGGCTTTACACCACTATCCTGTTACTGTATTAGTCAAGGAAGACTCAGGGCTTTACACCACTATCCTGTTACTGTATTATATAGTCAATGAAGACTCAGGGCTTTACACCACTATCCTGTTACTGTATTAGTCAAGGAAGACTCAGGGCTTTAAAACACTATCCTGTTACTGTATTATATAGTCAAGGAAGACTCAGGGCTTTACACCACTATCCTGTTACTGTATTAGTCAAGGAAGACTCAGGGCTTTACACCACTATCCTGTTACTGTATTAGTCAAGGAAGACTCAGGGCTTTAAAACACTATCCTGTTACTGTATTATATAGTCAAGGAAGACTCAGGGCTTTACACCACTATCCTGTTACTGTATTAGTCAAGGAAGACTCAGGGCTTTAAAACACTATCCTGTTACTGTATTATATAGTCAAGGAAGACTCAGGGCTTTACACCACTATCCTGTTACTGTATTAGTCAAGGAAGAGTCAGGGCTTTACACCACTATCCTGTTACTGTATTATATAGTCAAGGAAGAGTCAGGGCTTTAAAACACTATCCTGTTACTGTATTATATAGTCAAGGAAGAGTCAGGGCTTTACACCACTATCCTGTTACTGTATTATATAGTCAAGGAAGAGTCAGGGCTTTAAAACACTATCCTGTTACTGTATTATATAGTCAAGGAAGACTCAGGGCTTTAAAACACTATCCTGTTACTGTATTATATAGTCAAGGAAGACTCAGGGCTTTAAAACACTATCCTGTTACTGTATTATATAGTCAAGGAAGACTCAGGGCTTTAAAACACTATCCTGTTACTGTATTAGTCAAGGAAGACTCAGGGCTTTAAAACACTATCCTGTTACTGTATTATATAGTCAAGGAAGAGTCAGGGCTTTAAAACACTATCCTGTTACTGTATTATATAGTCAAGGAAGACTCAGGGCTTTAAAACACTATCCTGTTACTGTATTATATAGTCAAGGAAGACTCAGGGCTTTAAAACACTATCCTGTTACTGTATTATATAGTCAAGGAAGAGTCAGGGCTTTAAAACACTGTCCTATTACTGTATTATATAGTCAAGGAAGAGTTAGGGCTTTAAAACACTATCCTGTTACTGTATTATATAGTCAAGGAAGAGTTAGGGCTTTAAAACACTATCCTGTTACTGTATTATATAGTCAAGGAAGAGTCAGGGCTTTAAAACACTATCCTGTTACTGTATTAGTCAAGGAAGACTCAGGGCTTTAAAACACTATCCTGTTACTGTATTATATAGTCAAGGAAGAGTTAGGGCTTTAAAACACTATCCTGTTACTGTATTATATAGTCAAGGAAGAGTCAGGGCTTTAAAACACTATCCTGTTACTGTATTATATAGTCAAGGAAGACTCAGGGCTTTAAAACACTATCCTGTTACTGTATTAGTCAAGGAAGACTCAGGGCTTTAAAACACTATCCTATTACTGTATTATATAGTCAAGGAAGAGTCAGGGCTTTAAAACACTATCCTGTTACTGTATTATATAGTCAAGGAAGACTCAGGGCTTTAAAACACTATCCTGTTACTGTATTATATAGTCAAGGAAGACTCAGGGCTTTAAAACACTATCCTGTTACTGTATTATATAGTCAAGGAAGACTCAGGGCTTTAAAACACTATCCTGTTACTGTATTATATAGTCAAGGAAGAGTTAGGGCTTTAAAACACTATCCTGTTACTGTATTATATAGTCAAGGAAGAGTTAGGGCTTTAAAACACTATCCTGTTACTGTATTATATAGTCAAGGAAGAGTTAGGGCTTTAAAACACTATCCTGTTACTGTATTAGTCAAGGAAGAGTTAGGGCTTTAAAACACTATCCTGTTACTGTATTAGTCAAGGAAGAGTCAGGGCTTTAAAACACTATCCTGTTACTGTATTATATAGTCAAGGAAGAGTTAGGGCTTTAAAACACTATCCTGTTACTGTATTATATAGTCAAGGAAGAGTTAGGGCTTTAAAACACTATCCTGTTACTGTATTATATAGTCAAGGAAGACTCAGGGCTTTAAAACACTATCCTCTTACTGTATTATATAGTCAAGGAAGAGTTAGGGCTTTAAAACACTATCCTGTTACTGTATTATATAGTCAAGGAAGAGTTAGGGCTTTAAAACACTATCCTGTTACTGTATTATATAGTCAAGGAAGAGTCAGGGCTTTAAAACACTATCCTGTTACTGTATTAGTCAAGGAAGACTCAGGGCTTTAAAACACTATCCTGTTACTGTATTATATAGTCAAGGAAGAGTCAGGGCTTTAAAACACTATCCTGTTACTGTATTATATAGTCAAGGAAGAGTTAGGGCTTTAAAACACTATCCTGTTACTGTATTATATAGTCAAGGAAGAGTCAGGGC
>NC_074700.1:28460122-28462622 GCF_029448725.1 Salvelinus fontinalis | reverse complement strand
TTACAACCCTGACGAAGGCCCCGCCCCTGGTTAAAGAATTCTGTTCTTTTCTTGCCAATTTTAATGCTGCACGTATTGCCAGTATACATTGATTTAATTATGTCATATGTTTTACCCCCTACACCACTTTCAATAACTTTGTAGAACAGTCCTGTGTGCCAAATAGAATCAAATGCTTTTTGGAAGTCGATAAAGCAAGCGTATATTTTGGTATTATTTTGGTGGACATGTTTACCTATCAGGGTGTGTAGGGTGTAAATATGATCGGTCGTGCGATGTTTTGGTATAAATCCAATTTGGCTTTTACTCAAGACATTGTGCTTATTAAGGAAGTTTAGAACTCTTACATTTATAATACTACAGAAAACCTTCCCCAGGTTACTGTTCACACAAATGCCTCTGTAATTGTTAGGGTCAAATTTGTCTCCGTTTTTAAAGATTGGGGTTATGAGTCCTTGATTCCAGATGTCAGGGAAATAACCTACACTCAGGATCAAATTAAACAGTTTTAATATGGCCAATTGAAATTTTGCACTAGTGAGTTTGAGCATCTCATTTAGGATGCCATCAGGTCCGCATGCCTTTTTAAATTTGAGAGCCTGAAGTTTCTTATAGAGCTCCTGGTCAGTAATTGGGGAGTCCAGTGGATTTTGGTTGTCCTTTATAGCTTTTTCTAATCCATTCAACTTCTCATGAATTTGGCGTTGTTCTGCGTTTGTGTCAATTTGAACGGTGTTGTAGAGTGTTTTAAAATGGGTTGTCCATATGTCACCATTTTGTATCGCTAATTCCTCTTGTTTAGATTTCTTGAATTTTTTCCAATTTTGCCAGAAGTTGTTTGTGTTTATGGACTCCTCAATTAGCATCAGCTGCTTTCTGTTGTACTGGGCTTTTTTGGTTCTGAGTGTACGTTTATAGAGTTTTAAAGTCTCACAGTAATGAAGGCGTAATTCACCATTATTTGGGTCTCTGTGCTTTTGGTTGGATAGTGTTCTAATTTTTTTTCTTATAATTTTACAATCTGCATCAAACCAGTTGTCATCTGTGATCTTTTTTGTTTTGTTTTTTATCAATTTCAATTGTGCTTCTTTTGCCGTTTGCCTGAATATATAGTTGATGTTTTGTACTGCTAGATTGATGCCTTCTTTACTGTGAGTGAATGTGGTATCCAGAAAGTTATCTAAGAGTGTTTGGATATTTTGGTTCCAGGTTGCTTTCTGGTATTCTTCTGTGCTGTTTTGGGCCCATCTGTATGAATTTCTGATGTTGTACAGCTTACTGGGCTGTGAATGTGTGGTTGTTTCCATGTCTGTTCTTTTGAGGAACAATGTAATTTGGCTGTGATCAGACAGAGGTGTTAGTGGCTTGACAGTGAATGAGCTGAGAGAGAAAGGGTCAATGTCTGTGATCATATAGTCTACTGTACTGTGGCCAAGAGGTGAGCAGTAGGTGAATCTCCCCAAAGAGTCCCCCCGTAACCTACCATTGACAAAGTACAGACCCAGGCTTCTACAGAGCTGCAAAAGATCCCTTCCGTTTTTGTTGACGGTGCTGTCACTGTTGTTTCTATGGGGGAGATTAAGGCAGTTAGAAACAGTATGGCCTGTAATAAAGCTGTCCCCTCGTGTGCTCGTTAGATCAGGTAGTGTTCCTGTGCGCGCATTTGTGTCCCCACAGATGAGCACATTTCCCTGGGCCTGGAAATGGCACGTCTCTTCCTCAAGGGTAGGGAAGATCTCCTCTGAGTAATATGGGGATTCTGAGGGGGGGATATAAATTGCGCAAAGGAACACATCTTTTTCTGTCAGTACAAGTTCTTTTTTCAGTTTTAACCAAATGTGATATTTGCCAATTTTGAGGGGGTCAATTAGATGTTGTAGTTCGGATTTGTACCAAATGATCAGTCCTCCAGAGTCTCTGCCTCTATTGACAGAGCTGTGTTTCTGTGACGGTACAATTACCTCTCTGTAACCTGTGGGACAGTGAGTGACAATGTCAGCCTTACACCATGTCTCCTGCAGAATGATGACATCAACATCTTTAAGGTTTTTGTTGAACTCCAGTGCTAAACTCTTCAGTCCAAAGGTTGATGAGTTTAGGCCCTGAATGTTCCACATGCTAACTGATAGCGATTTCATGTTACAAAAGAAAGAATAGCAGTCAGAAATACTGTGACTACTAACTATTAAGTTGTTAACTATTAAGTTGTTAAGAGCGAGATAAACAGGATAACAGCTAACATTCTTTCTGTTATATATATAAACATTCCTATTCATTGAACAAGTACATTTGAGTACAATAGGTGTGTGTGTGTGTGTGTGTGTGTGTGTGTGTGTGTGTGTGTGTGTGTGTGTGTGTGTGTGTGTGTGTGTGTGTTTAGTGCAGTTTAGTGCAGATGTATTGGAGGAGCTGTTTAATCTCACTTAATCCTACAAGGTTCTCCTGTCCTCTGACGACCTCTGCGTAGCTGCGCTGGTCCTGCTGTTGGGCCCTGTGGAGT
>NC_074700.1:28425122-28455122 GCF_029448725.1 Salvelinus fontinalis | reverse complement strand
GAGGGAGGACTGCAAGGAAAGGGTTTAGAAAGAGGGAGGACTGCAAGGAAAGGGTTTAGAAAGAGAGAGGGAGGACTGCAAGGAAAGGGTTTAGAAAGAGAGAGGACTGCAAAGAAAGGGTTTAGAAAGAGAGAGGGAGGACTGCATGGAAAGGGTTTAGAAAGAGAGAGGGAGGACTGCAAGGAAAGGGTTTAGAAAGAGAGAGGGAGTGCAAGGAAAGAGAGAGGGAGGACTGCAAGAAAAGGGTTTAGAGAGAGGAAGGACTGCAAGGAAAGGGTTTAGAGAGAGAGAGGGAGGACTGCAAGGAAAGGGTTTAGAGAGAGGGAAGACTGCAAGGAAAGGGTTTAGAAAGAGAGAGCGAGGACTGCAAGAAAAGTGTTTAGAGAGAGGGCGGACTGCAAGGAAAGGGTTTAGAGAGAGGGAGGACTGCAAGGAAAGGGTTTAGAAAGAGAGAGGGAGGACTGCAAGGAGAGGGTTTAGAAAGAGGGAGGACTGCAAGGAAAGGGTTTAGAGAGAGGGAGGACTGCAAGGAAAGGGTTTAGAGAGAGGGAGGACTGCAAGGAAAGGGTTTAGAAAGAGAGAGGGAGGACGGCAAGGAAAGGGTTTAGAAAGAGAGAGGGAGGACTGCAAGGAAAGGGTTTGGAGAGAGAGAGGGAGGACTGCAATGAAAGGGTTTAGAGAGAGGGAGGACTGCAAGGAAAGGGTTTAGAGAGAGGGAGGACTGCAAGGAAAGGGTTTAGAAAGAGGGAGGACTGCAAGGAAAGGGTTTAGAAAGAGAGAGGGAGGACTGCAAGGAAAGGGTTTAGAAAGAGAGAGGGAGGACTGCAAGGAAACGGTTTAGAGAGAGGGAGGGAGGACTGCAAGGAAAGGGTTTAGAGAGAGAGAGGGAGGACTGCAAGGAAAGGGTTTAGAAAGAGAGAGGGAGGACTGCAAGGAAAGGGTTTAGAAAGAGGGAGGACTGCAAGGAAAGGGTTTAGAGAGAGAGGGAGTGCAAGGAAAGAGAGAGGGAGGACTGCAAGGAAAGGGTTTAGAGAGAGGAAGAACTGCAAGGAAAGGGTTTAGAGAGAGAGAGAGGGAGGACTGCAAGGAAAGGGTTTAGAGAGAGGGAGGACTGCAAGGAAAGGGTTTAGAAAGAGAGAGGGAGGACTGCAAGGAAAGGGTTTAGTGAGAGGGAGGACTGCAAGGAAAGGGTTTAGAGAGAGGGAGGACTGCAAGGAAAGGGTTTAGAAAGAGAGAGTGAGGACTGCAAGGAAAGGGTTTAGAAAGAGAGGAGGAGGACTGCAAGGAAAGGGTTTAGAACGAGAGAGGGAGGACTGCAAGGAAAGGGTTTAGAGAGAGGGAGGACTGCAAGGAAAGGGTTTAGAGAGAGGGAGGACTGCAAGGAAAGGGTTTAGAAAGAGAGAGGGAGGACTGCAAGGAAAGGGTTTAGAAAGAGAGAGGGAGGACTGCAAGGAAAGGGTTTAGAGAGAGGGAGGACTGCAAGGAAAGGGTTTAGAGAGAGGGAGGACTGCAAGGAAATGGTTTAGAGAGAGGGAGGGAGGACTGCAAGGAAAGGGTTTAGAGAGAGAGAGGGAGGACTGCAAGGAAAGGGTTTAGAGAGAGGGAGGGAGGACTGCAAGGAAATGGTTTAGAGAGAGAGAGGGAGGACTGCAAGGAAAGGGTTTAGAGAGAGGGAGGACTGCAAGGAAATGGTTTAGAGAGAGAGAGGGAGGACTGCAAGGAAAGGGTTTAGAAAGAGGGAGGACTGCAAGGAAAGGGTTTAGAGAGAGAGAGGGAGGACTGCAAGGAAAGGGTTTAGAAAGAGAGAGGGAGGACTGCAAGGAAAGGGTTTGGAGAGAGAGAGGGAGGACTGCAAGGAAAGGGTTTAGAAAGAGAGCGAGGACTGCAAGGAAAGGGTTTAGAGAGAGGGAGGACTGCAAGGAAAGGGTTTAGAAAGAGAGAGCGAGGACTGCAAGGAAAGAGTTTAGAAAGAGAGGGAGGACTGCAAGGAAAGGGTTTAGAAAGAGGGAGGACTGCAAGGAAAGGGTTTAGAAAGAGGGAGGACTGCAAGGAAAGGGTTTAGAGAGAGGGAGGACTGCAAGGAAAGGGTTTAGAAAGAGAGAGCGAGGACTGCAAGGAAAGGGTTTAGAGAGAGGGAGGACTGCAAGGAAAGGGTTTAGAAAGAGGGAGGACTGCAAGGAAAGGGTTTAGAGAGAGAGAGGACTGCAAGGAAAGGGTTTAGAAAGAGAGAGGGAGGACTGCAAGGAAAGGGTTTAGAAAGAGAGGGAGGACTGCAAGGAAAGGGTTTAGAAAGAGAGGGAGGACTGCAAGGAAAGGGTTTAGAGAGAGAGGGAGGACTGCAAGGAAAGGGTTTAGAGAGAGGGAGGACTGCAAGGAGAGGGTTTAGAAAGAGGGAGGACTGCAAGGAAAGGGTTTAGAGAGAGGGAGGACTGCAAGGAAAGGGTTTAGAGAGAGGGAGGACTGCAAGGAAAGGGTTTAGAAAGAGAGAGGGAGGACGGCAAGGAAAGGGTTTAGAAAGAGAGAGGGAGGACTGCAAGGAAAGGGTTTAGAGAGAGGGAGGGAGGACTGCAAGGAAAGGGTTTAGAGAGAGGGAGGACTGCAAGGAAATGGTTTAGAAAGAGAGAGGGAGGACTGCAAGGAAAGGGTTTGGAGAGAGAGAGGGAGGACTGCAATGAAAGGGTTTAGAGAGAGGGAGGACTGCAAGGAAAGGGTTTAGAGAGAGGGAGGACTGCAAGGAAAGGGTTTAGAAAGAGGGAGGACTGCAAGGAAAGGGTTTAGAAAGAGAGAGGACTGCAAAGAAAGGGTTTAGAAAGAGAGAGGGAGGACTGCATGGAAAGGGTTTAGAAAGAGAGAGGGAGGACTGCAAGGAAAGGGTTTAGAAAGAGAGAGGGAGTGCAAGGAAAGAGAGAGGGAGGACTGCAAGAAAAGGGTTTAGAGAGAGGAAGGACTGCAAGGAAAGGGTTTAGAGAGAGAGAGGGAGGACTGCAAGGAAAGGGTTTAGAGAGAGGGAAGACTGCAAGGAAAGGGTTTAGAAAGAGAGAGCGAGGACTGCAAGAAAAGTGTTTAGAGAGAGGGCGGACTGCAAGGAAAGGGTTTAGAGAGAGGGAGGACTGCAAGGAAAGGGTTTAGAAAGAGAGAGGGAGGACTGCAAGGAGAGGGTTTAGAAAGAGGGAGGACTGCAAGGAAAGGGTTTAGAGAGAGGGGGGACTGCAAGGAAAGGGTTTAGAGAGAGGGAGGACTGCAAGGAAAGGGTTTAGAAAGAGAGAGGGAGGACGGCAAGGAAAGGGTTTAGAAAGAGAGAGGGAGGACTGCAAGGAAAGGGTTTAGAGAGAGGGAGGGAGGACTGCAAGGAAAGGGTTTAGAGAGAGGGAGGACTGCAAGGAAATGGTTTAGAAAGAGAGAGGGAGGACTGCAAGGAAAGGGTTTGGAGAGAGAGAGGGAGGACTGCAATGAAAGGGTTTAGAGAGAGGGAGGACTGCAAGGAAAGGGTTTAGAGAGAGGGAGGACTGCAAGGAAAGGGTTTAGAAAGAGGGAGGACTGCAAGGAAAGGGTTTAGAAAGAGAGAGGGAGGACTGCAAGGAAAGGGTTTAGAAAGAGAGAGGGAGGACTGCAAGGAAACGGTTTAGAGAGAGGGAGGGAGGACTGCAAGGAAAGGGTTTAGAGAGAGAGAGGGAGGACTGCAAGGAAAGGGTTTAGAAAGAGAGAGGGAGGACTGCAAGGAAAGGGTTTAGAAAGAGGGAGGACTGCAAGGAAAGGGTTTAGAGAGAGAGGGAGTGCAAGGAAAGAGAGAGGGAGGACTGCAAGGAAAGGGTTTAGAGAGAGGAAGAACTGCAAGGAAAGGGTTTAGAGAGAGAGAGAGGGAGGACTGCAAGGAAAGGGTTTAGAGAGAGGGAGGACTGCAAGGAAAGGGTTTAGAAAGAGAGAGGGAGGACTGCAAGGAAAGGGTTTAGTGAGAGGGAGGACTGCAAGGAAAGGGTTTAGAGAGAGGGAGGACTGCAAGGAAAGGGTTTAGAAAGAGAGAGTGAGGACTGCAAGGAAAGGGTTTAGAAAGAGAGGAGGAGGACTGCAAGGAAAGGGTTTAGAACGAGAGAGGGAGGACTGCAAGGAAAGGGTTTAGAGAGAGGGAGGACTGCAAGGAAAGGGTTTAGAGAGAGGGAGGACTGCAAGGAAAGGGTTTAGAAAGAGAGAGGGAGGACTGCAAGGAAAGGGTTTAGAAAGAGAGAGGGAGGACTGCAAGGAAAGGGTTTAGAGAGAGGGAGGACTGCAAGGAAAGGGTTTAGAGAGAGGGAGGACTGCAAGGAAAGGGTTTAGAGAGAGGGAGGGAGGACTGCAAGGAAAGGGTTTAGAGAGAGAGAGGGAGGACTGCAAGGAAAGGGTTTAGAGAGAGGGAGGGAGGACTGCAAGGAAATGGTTTAGAGAGAGAGAGGGAGGACTGCAAGGAAAGGGTTTAGAGAGAGGGAGGACTGCAAGGAAATGGTTTAGAGAGAGAGAGGGAGGACTGCAAGGAAAGGGTTTAGAAAGAGGGAGGACTGCAAGGAAAGGGTTTAGAGAGAGAGAGGGAGGACTGCAAGGAAAGGGTTTAGAAAGAGAGAGGGAGGACTGCAAGGAAAGGGTTTGGAGAGAGAGAGGGAGGACTGCAAGGAAAGGGTTTAGAAAGAGAGCGAGGACTGCAAGGAAAGGGTTTAGAGAGAGGGAGGACTGCAAGGAAAGGGTTTAGAAAGAGAGAGCGAGGACTGCAAGGAAAGAGTTTAGAAAGAGAGGGAGGACTGCAAGGAAAGGGTTTAGAAAGAGGGAGGACTGCAAGGAAAGGGTTTAGAAAGAGGGAGGACTGCAAGGAAAGGGTTTAGAGAGAGGGAGGACTGCAAGGAAAGGGTTTAGAAAGAGAGAGCGAGGACTGCAAGGAAAGGGTTTAGAGAGAGGGAGGACTGCAAGGAAAGGGTTTAGAAAGAGGGAGGACTGCAAGGAAAGGGTTTAGAGAGAGAGAGGACTGCAAGGAAAGGGTTTAGAAAGAGAGAGGGAGGACTGCAAGGAAAGGGTTTAGAAAGAGAGGGAGGACTGCAAGGAAAGGGTTTAGAAAGAGAGGGAGGACTGCAAGGAAAGGGTTTAGAGAGAGAGGGAGGACTGCAAGGAAAGGGTTTAGAGAGAGGGAGGACTGCAAGGAAAGGGTTTAGAAAGAGGGAAGACTGCAAGGAAAGGGTTTAGAGAGAGGGAGGACTGTAAGGAAAGGGTTAAGAGAGAGGGAGGACTGCATGGGAAGGGTTTAGAAAGAGAGAGGGAGGACTGCAAGGAAAGGGTTTAGAGAGAGAGAGGGAGGACTGCAAGGAAAGGGTTTAGAAAGAGAGAGGGAGGACTGCAAGGAAAGGGTTTAGAGAGAGGGAGGACTGCAAGGAAAGGGTTTAGAAAGAGGGAGGACTGCAAGGAAAGGGTTTAGAAAGAGAGAGGACTGCAAAGAAAGGGTTTAGAAAGAGAGAGGGAGGACTGCATGGAAAGGGTTTAGAAAGAGAGAGGGAGGACTGCAAGGAAAGGGTTTAGAAAGAGAGAGGGAGTGCAAGGAAAGAGAGAGGGAGGACTGCAAGAAAAGGGTTTAGAGAGAGGAAGGACTGCAAGGAAAGGGTTTAGAGAGAGAGAGGGAGGACTGCAAGGAAAGGGTTTAGAGAGAGGGAAGACTGCAAGGAAAGGGTTTAGAAAGAGAGAGCGAGGACTGCAAGAAAAGGGTTTAGAGAGAGGGCGGACTGCAAGGAAAGGGTTTAGAGAGAGGGAGGACTGCAAGGAAAGGGTTTAGAAAGAGAGAGGGAGGACTGCAAGGAGAGGGTTTAGAAAGAGGGAGGACTGCAAGGAAAGGGTTTAGAGAGAGGGAGGACTGCAAGGAAAGGGTTTAGAGAGAGGGAGGACTGCAAGGAAAGGGTTTAGAGAGAGAGAGGGAGGACTGCAAGGAAAGGGTTTAGAAAGAGAGAGGGAGGACTGCAAGGAAAGGGTTTAGAAAGAGGGAGGACTGCAAGGAAAGGGTTTAGAGAGAGAGGGAGTGCAAGGAAAGAGAGAGGGAGGACTGCAAGGAAAGGGTTTAGAGAGAGGAAGAACTGCAAGGAAAGGGTTTAGAGAGAGAGAGAGGGAGGACTGCAAGGAAAGGGTTTAGAGAGAGGGAGGACTGCAAGGAAAGGGTTTAGAAAGAGAGAGGGAGGACTGCAAGGAAAGGGTTTAGTGAGAGGGAGGACTGCAAGGAAAGGGTTTAGAGAGAGGGAGGACTGCAAGGAAAGGGTTTAGAAAGAGAGAGTGAGGACTGCAAGGAAAGGGTTTAGAAATAGAGGAGGAGGACTGCAAGGAAAGGGTTTAGAACGAGAGAGGGAGGACTGCAAGGAAAGGGTTTAGAGAGAGGGAGGACTGCAAGGAAAGGGTTTAGAGAGAGGGAGGACTGCAAGGAAAGGGTTTAGAAAGAGAGAGGGAGGACTGCAAGGAAAGGGTTTAGAAAGAGAGAGGGAGGACTGCAAGGAAAGGGTTTAGAGAGAGGGAGGACTGCAAGGAAAGGGTTTAGAGAGAGGGAGGGAGGACTGCAAGGAAAGGGTTTAGAGAGAGAGAGGGAGGACTGCAAGGAAAGGGTTTAGAGAGAGGGAGGGAGGACTGCAAGGAAATGGTTTAGAGAGAGAGAGGGAGGACTGCAAGGAAAGGGTTTAGAGAGAGGGAGGACTGCAAGGAAATGGTTTAGAGAGAGAGAGGGAGGACTGCAAGGAAAGGGTTTAGAAAGAGGGAGGACTGCAAGGAAAGGGTTTAGAGAGAGAGAGGGAGGACTGCAAGGAAAGGGTTTAGAAAGAGAGAGCGAGGACTGCAAGGAAAGAGTTTAGAAAGAGAGGGAGGACTGCAAGGAAAGGGTTTAGAAAGAGGGAGGACTGCAAGGAAAGGGTTTAGAAAGAGGGAGGACTGCAAGGAAAGGGTTTAGAGAGAGGGAGGACTGCAAGGAAAGGGTTTAGAAAGAGAGAGCGAGGACTGCAAGGAAAGGGTTTAGAGAGAGGGAGGACTGCATGGGAAGGGTTTAGAAAGAGAGAGGGAGGACTGCAAGGAAAGGGTTTAGAGAGAGAGAGGGAGGACTGCAAGGAAAGGGTTTAGAAAGAGAGAGGGAGGACTGCAAGGAATGGGTTTAGAGAGAGGGAGGACTGCAAGGAAAGGGTTTAGAAAGAGGGAGGACTGCAAGGAAAGGGTTTAGAAAGAGAGAGGGAGGACTGCAAGGAAAGGGTTTAGAAAGAGAGAGGACTGCAAAGAAAGGGTTTAGAAAGAGAGAGGGAGGACTGCATGGAAAGGGTTTAGAAAGAGAGAGGGAGGACTGCAAGGAAAGGGTTTAGAAAGAGAGAGGGAGTGCAAGGAAAGAGAGAGGGAGGACTGCAAGAAAAGGGTTTAGAGAGAGGAAGGACTGCAAGGAAAGGGTTTAGAGAGAGAGAGGGAGGACTGCAAGGAAAGGGTTTAGAGAGAGGGAAGACTGCAAGGAAAGGGTTTAGAAAGAGAGAGCGAGGACTGCAAGAAAAGGGTTTAGAGAGAGGGCGGACTGCAAGGAAAGGGTTTAGAGAGAGGGAGGACTGCAAGGGAAGGGTTTAGAAAGAGAGAGCGAGGACTGCAAGGAAAGAGTTTAGAAAGAGAGGGAGGACTGCAAGGAAAGGGTTTAGAAAGAGGGAGGACTGCAAGGAAAGGGTTTAGAAAGAGGGAGGACTGCAAGGAAAGGGTTTAGAGAGAGGGAGGACTGCAAGGAAAGGGTTTAGAAAGAGAGAGCGAGGACTGCAAGGAAAGGGTTTAGAGAGAGGGAGGACTGCAAGGAAAGGGTTTAGAAAGAGGGAGGACTGCAAGGAAAGGGTTTAGAGAGAGAGAGGACTGCAAGGAAAGGGTTTAGAAAGAGAGAGGGAGGACTGCAAGGAAAGGGTTTAGAAAGAGAGGGAGGACTGCAAGGAAAGGGTTTAGAAAGAGAGGGAGGACTGCAAGGAAAGGGTTTAGAGAGAGAGGGAGGACTGCAAGGAAAGGGTTTAGAGAGAGGGAGGACTGCAAGGAAAGGGTTTAGAAAGAGGGAGGACTGCAAGGAAAGGGTTTAGAGAGAGGGAGGACTGTAAGGAAAGGGTTAAGAGAGAGGGAGGACTGCATGGGAAGGGTTTAGAAAGAGAGAGGGAGGACTGCAAGGAAAGGGTTTAGAGAGAGAGAGGGAGGACTGCAAGGAAAGGGTTTAGAAAGAGAGAGGGAGGACTGCAAGGAAAGGGTTTAGAGAGAGGGAGGACTGCAAGGAAAGGGTTTAGAAAGAGGGAGGACTGCAAGGAAAGGGTTTAGAAAGAGAGAGGGAGGACTGCAAGGAAAGGGTTTAGAAAGAGAGAGGACTGCAAAGAAAGGGTTTAGAAAGAGAGAGGGAGGACTCCATGGAAAGGGTTTAGAAAGAGAGAGGGAGGACTGCAAGGAAAGGGTTTAGAAAGAGAGAGGGAGTGCAAGGAAAGAGAGAGGGAGGACTGCAAGAAAAGGGTTTAGAGAGAGGAAGGACTGCAAGGAAAGGGTTTAGAGAGAGAGAGGGAGGACTGCAAGGAAAGGGTTTATAGAGAGGGAAGACTGCAAGGAAAGGGTTTAGAAAGAGAGAGCGAGGACTGCAAGAAAAGGGTTTAGAGAGAGGGCGTACTGCAAGGAAAGGGTTTAGGGAGAGGGAGGACTGCAAGGAAAGGGTTTAGAAAGAGAGAGGGAGGACTGCAAGGAGAGGGTTTAGAAAGAGGGAGGACTGCAAGGAAAGGGTTTAGAGAGAGGGAGGACTGCAAGGAAAGGGTTTAGAGAGAGGGAGGACTGCAAGGAAAGGGTTTAGAAAGAGAGAGGGAGGACGGCAAGGAAAGGGTTTAGAAAGAGAGAGGGAGGACTGCAAGGAAAGGGTTTAGAGAGAGGGAGGGAGGACTGCAAGGAAAGGGTTTAGAGAGAGGGAGGACTGCAAGGAAATGGTTTAGAAAGAGAGAGGGAGGACTGCAAGGAAAGGGTTTGGAGAGAGAGAGGGAGGACTGCAATGAAAGGGTTTAGAGAGAGGGAGGACTGCAAGGAAAGGGTTTAGAGAGAGGGAGGACTGCAAGGAAAGGGTTTAGAGAGAGGGAGGACTGCAAGGAAAGGGTTTAGAAAGAGAGAGGGAGGACTGCAAGGAAAGGGTTTAGAAAGAGAGAGGGAGGACTGCAAGGAAACGGTTTAGAGAGAGGGAGGGAGGACTGCAAGGAAAGGGTTTAGAGAGAGAGAGGGAGGACTGCAAGGAAAGGGTTTAGAAAGAGAGAGGGAGGACTGCAAGGAAAGGGTTTAGAAAGAGGGAGGACTGCAAGGAAAGGGTTTAGAGAGAGAGTGAGTGCAAGGAAAGAGAGAGGGAGGACTGCAAGGAAAGGGTTTAGAGAGAGGAAGAACTGCAAGGAAAGGGTTTAGAGAGAGAGAGAGGGAGGACTGCAAGGAAAGGGTTTAGAGAGAGGGAGGACTGCAAGGAAAGGGTTTAGAAAGAGAGAGGGAGGACTGCAAGGAAAGGGTTTAGTGAGAGGGAGGACTGCAAGGAAAGGGTTTAGAGAGAGGGAGGACTGCAAGGAAAGGGTTTAGAAAGAGAGAGTGAGGACTGCAAAGAAAGGGTTTAGAAAGAGAGGAGGAGGACTGCAAGGAAAGGGTTTAGAACGAGAGAGGGAGGACTGCAAGGAAAGGGTTTAGAGAGAGGGAGGACTGCAAGGAAAGGGTTTAGAGAGAGGGAGGACTGCAAGGAAAGGGTTTAGAAAGAGAGAGGGAGGACTGCAAGGAAAGGGTTTAGAAAGAGAGAGGGAGGACTGCAAGGAAAGGGTTTAGAGAGAGGGAGGACTGCAAGGAAAGGGTTTAGAGAGAGGGAGGACTGCAAGGAAAGGGTTTAGAGAGAGGGAGGGAGGACTGCAAGGAAAGGGTTTAGAGAGAGAGAGGGAGGACTGCAAGGAAAGGGTTTAGAGAGAGGGAGGACTGCAAGGAAATGGTTTAGAGAGAGAGAGGGAGGACTGCAAGGAAATGGTTTAGAGAGAGGGAGGACTGCAAGGAAATGGTTTAGAGAGAGAGAGGGAGGACTGCAAGGAAAGGGTTTAGAAAGAGGGAGGACTGCAAGGGTTTACAGAGAGAGAGGGAGGACTGCAAGGAAAGGGTTTAGAAAGAGAGAGGGAGGACTGCAAGGAAAGGGTTTAGAAAGAGAGAGGACTGCAAAGAAAGGGTTTAGAAAGAGAGAGGGAGGACTGCAAGGAAAGGGTTTAGAAAGAGAAGGGAGGACTGCAAGGAAAGGGTTTAGAAAGAGAGAGGGAGTGCAAGGAAAGAGAGAGGGAGGACTGCAAGAAAAGGGTTTAGACAGGGGGAGGGAGGACTGCAAGGAAAGGGTTTAGAGAGAGGAAGGACTGCAAGGAAAGGGTTTAGAGAGAGAGAGGGAGGACTGCAAGGAAAGGGTTTAGAGAGAGGGAAGACTGCAAGGAAAGGGTTTAGAAAGAGAGAGCGAGGACTGCAAGGAAAGGGTTTAGAGAGAGGGAGGACTGCAAGGAAAGGGTTTAGAAAGAGAGAGGGAGGACTGCAAGGAGAGGGTTTAGAAAGCGGGAGGACTGCAAGGAAAGGGTTTAGAGAGAGGGAGGACTGCAAGGAAAGGGTTTAGAGAGACGGAGGACTGCAAGGAAAGGGTTTAGAAAGAGAGAGGGAGGACGGCAAGGAAAGGGTTTAGAAAGAGAGAGGGAGGACTGCAAGGAAAGGGTTTAGAGAGAGGGAGGGAGGACTGCAAGGAAAGGGTTTAGAGAGAGGGAGGACTGCAAGGAAAGGGTTTAGAAAGAGAGAGGGAGGACTGCAAGGAAAGGGTTGGAGAGAGAGAGGGAGGACTGCAATGAAAGGGTTTAGAAAGAGAGAGGGAGGACTGCAATGAAAGGGTTTAGAGAGAGGGAGGACTGCAAGGAAAGGGTTTAGAAAGAGAGAGGGAGGACTGCAAGGAAACGGTTTAGAGAGAGGGAGGGAGGACTGCAAGGAAAGGGTTTAGAAAGAGAGAGGGAGGACTGCAAGGAAAGGGTTTAGAAAGAGGGAGGACTGCAAGGAAAGGGTTTAGAGAGAGAGTGAGTGCAAGGAAAGAGAGAGGGAGGACTGCAAGGAAAGGGTTTAGAGAGAGGAAGAACTGCAAGGAAAGGGTTTAGAGAGAGAGAGAGGGAGGACTGCAAGGAAAGGGTTTAGAGAGAGGGAGGACTGCAAGGAAAGGGTTTAGAAAGAGAGAGGGAGGACTGCAAGGAAAGGGTTTAGTGAGAGGGAGGACTGCAAGGAAAGGGTTTAGAGAGAGGGAGGACTGCAAGGAAAGGGTTTAGAAAGAGAGAGTGAGGACTGCAAGGAAAGGGTTTAGAAAGAGAGGAGGAGGACTGCAAGGAAAGGGTTTAGAACGAGAGAGGGAGGACTGCAAGGAAAGGGTTTAGAGAGAGGGAGGACTGCAAGGAAAGGGTTTAGAGAGAGGGAGGACTGCAAGGAAAGGGTTTAGAAAGAGAGAGGGAGGACTGCAAGGAAAGGGTTTAGAAAGAGAGAGGGAGGACTGCAAGGAAAGGGTTTAGAGAGAGGGAGGACTGCAAGGAAAGGGTTTAGAGAGAGGGAGGACTGCAAGGAAAGGGTTTAGAAAGAGAGAGGGAGGACTGCAAGGAAAGGGTTTAGTGAGAGGGAGGACTGCAAGGAAAGGGTTTAGAGAGAGGGAGGACTGCAAGGAAAGGGTTTAGAAAGAGAGAGTGAGGACTGCAAGGAAAGGGTTTAGAAAGAGAGGAGGAGGACTGCAAGGAAAGGGTTTAGAACGAGAGAGGGAGGACTGCAAGGAAAGGGTTTAGAGAGAGGGAGGACTGCAAGGAAAGGGTTTAGAGAGAGGGAGGACTGCAAGGAAAGGGTTTAGAAAGAGAGAGGGAGGACTGCAAGGAAAGGGTTTAGAAAGAGAGAGGGAGGACTGCAAGGAAAGGGTTTAGAGAGAGGGAGGACTGCAAGGAAAGGGTTTAGAGAGAGGGAGGACTGCAAGGAAAGGGTTTAGAGAGAGGGAGGACTGCAAGGAAAGGGTTTAGAGAGAGGGAGGGAGGACTGCAAGGAAAGGGTTTAGAGAGAGAGAGGGAGGACTGCAAGGAAAGGGTTTAGAGAGAGGGAGGACTGCAAGGAAATGGTTTAGAGAGAGAGAGGGAGGACTGCAAGGAAAGGGTTTAGAAAGAGGGAGGACTGCAAGGAAAGGGTTTAGAGAGAGAGAGGGAGGACTGCAAGGAAAGGGTTTAGAAAGAGAGAGGGAGGACTGCAAGGAAAGGGTTTACAGAGAGAGAGGGAGGACTGCAAGGAAAGGGTTTAGAAAGAGAGAGGGAGGACTGCAAGGAAAGGGTTTAGAAAGAGAGAGGACTGCAAAGAAAGGGTTTAGAAAGAGAGAGGGAGGACTGCAAGGAAAGGGTTTAGAAAGAGAAGGGAGGACTGCAAGGAAAGGGTTTAGAAAGAGAGAGGGAGTGCAAGGAAAGAGAGAGGGAGGACTGCAAGAAAAGGGTTTAGACAGGGGGAGGGAGGACTGCAAGGAAAGGGTTTAGAGAGAGGAAGGACTGCAAGGAAAGGGTTTAGAGAGAGAGAGGGAGGACTGCAAGGAAAGGGTTTAGAGAGAGGGAAGACTGCAAGGAAAGGGTTTAGAAAGAGAGAGCGAGGACTGCAAGGAAAGGGTTTAGAGAGAGGGAGGACTGCAAGGAAAGGGTTTAGAAAGAGAGAGGGAGGACTGCAAGGAGAGGGTTTAGAAAGCGGGAGGACTGCAAGGAAAGGGTTTAGAGAGAGGGAGGACTGCAAGGAAAGGGTTTAGAGAGACGGAGGACTGCAAGGAAAGGGTTTAGAAAGAGAGAGGGAGGACGGCAAGGAAAGGGTTTAGAAAGAGAGAGGGAGGACTGCAAGGAAAGGGTTTAGAGAGAGGGAGGGAGGACTGCAAGGAAAGGGTTTAGAGAGAGGGAGGACTGCAAGGAAAGGGTTTAGAAAGAGAGAGGGAGGACTGCAAGGAAAGGGTTGGAGAGAGAGAGGGAGGACTGCAATGAAAGGGTTTAGAAAGAGAGAGGGAGGACTGCAATGAAAGGGTTTAGAGAGAGGGGGGACTGCAAGGAAAGGGTTTAGAAAGAGAGAGGGAGGACTGCAAGGAAACGGTTTAGAGAGAGGGAGGGAGGACTGCAAGGAAAGGGTTTAGAGAGAGAGAGGGAGGACTGCAAGGAAAGGGTTTAGAAAGAGAGAGGGAGGACTGCAAGGAAAGGGTTTAGAAAGAGGGAGGACTGCAAGGAAAGGGTTTAGAGAGAGGAAGAACTGCAAGGAAAGGGTTTAGAGAGAGAGAGAGGGAGGACTGCAAGGAAAGGGTTTAGAGAGAGGGAGGACTGCAAGGAAAGGGTTTAGAAAGAGAGAGGGAGGACTGCAAGGAAAGGGTTTAGTGAGAGGGAGGACTGCAAGGAAAGGGTTTAGAGAGAGGGAGGACTGCAAGGAAAGGGTTTAGAAAGAGAGAGTGAGGACTGCAAGGAAAGGGTTTAGAAAGAGAGGAGGAGGACTGCAAGGAAAGGGTTTAGAACGAGAGAGGGAGGACTGCAAGGAAAGGGTTTAGAGAGAGGGAGGACTGCAAGGAAAGGGTTTAGAGAGAGGGAGGACTGCAAGGAAAGGGTTTAGAAAGAGAGAGGGAGGACTGCAAGGAAAGGGTTTAGAAAGAGAGAGGGAGGACTGCAAGGAAAGGGTTTAGAGAGAGGGAGGACTGCAAGGAAAGGGTTTAGAGAGAGGGAGGACTGCAAGGAAAGGGTTTAGAGAGAGGGAGGGAGGACTGCAAGGAAAGGGTTTAGAGAGAGAGAGGGAGGACTGCAAGGAAAGGGTTTAGAGAGAGGGAGGGAGGACTGCAAGGAAATGGTTTAGAGAGAGAGAGGGAGGACTGCAAGGAAAGGGTTTAGAGAGAGGGAGGACTGCAAGGAAATGGTTTAGAGAGAGAGAGGGAGGACTGCAAGGAAAGGGTTTAGAAAGAGGGAGGACTGCAAGGAAAGGGTTTAGAGAGAGAGAGGGAGGACTGCAAGGAAAGGGTTTGGAGAGAGAGAGGGAGGACTGCAATGAAAGGGTTTAGAAAGAGAGAGGGAGGACTGCAAGGAAAGGGTTTAGAAAGAGAGAGGGAGGACTGCAGGGAAACGGTTTAGAGAGAGGGAGGGAGGACTGCAAGGAAAGGGTTTAGAAAGAGAGAGGGAGGGAGGACTGCAAGGAAACGGTTTAGAGAGAGGGAGGGAGGACTGCAAGGAAAGGGTTTAGAGAGAGAGAGGGAGGACTGCAAGGAAAGGGTTTAGAAAGAGAGAGGGAGGACTGCAAGGAAATGGTTTAGAAAGAGGGAGGACTGCAAGGAAAGGGTTTAGAGAGAGAGAGGGAGTGCAAGGAAAGAGAGAGGGAGGACTGCAAGGAAAGGGTTTAGAGAGAGGAAGAACTGCAAGGAAAGGGTTTAGAGAGAGAGAGGGAGGACTGCAAGGAAAGGGTTTAGAGAGAGGGTGGACTGCAAGGAAAGGGTTTAGAAAGAGAGAGGGAGGACTGCAATTAAAGGGCTTAGAGAGAGGGAGGACTGCAAGGAAAGGGTTTAGAAAGAGAGAGCGAGGACTGCAAGGAAAGGGTTTAGAGAGAGGGAGGACTGCAAGGAAAGGGTTTAGAGAGAGGGAGGACTGCAAGGAAAGGGTTTAGAAAGAGAGAGTGAGGACTGCAAGGAAAGGGTTTAGAAAGAGAGGAGGAGGACTGCAAGGAAAGGGTTTAGAAAGAGAGAGGGAGGACTGCAAGGAAAGGGTTTAGAGAGAGGGAGGACTGCAAGGAAAGGGTTTAGAAAGAGAGAGGGAGGACTGCAAGGAAAGGGTTTAGAAAGAGAGGGAGGACTGCAAGGAAAGGGTTTAGAGAGAGGGAGGGAGGACTGCAAGGAAAGGGTTTAGAGAGAGGGAGGACTGCAAGGAAAGGGTTTAGAGAGAGGGAGGACTGCAAGGAAAGGGTTTAGAGAGAGGGAGGGAGGACTGCAAGGAAAGGGTTTAGAGAGAGAGAGGGAGGACTGCAAGGAAAGGGTTTAGAGAGAGGGAGGGAGGACTGCAAGGAAAGGGTTTAGAGAGAGAGAGGGAGGACTGCAAGGAAAGGGTTTAGAGAGAGGGAGGACTGCAAGGAAAGGGTTTAGAAAGAGAGAGGGAGGACTGCAAGGAAAGGGTTTAGAGAGAGGGAGGGAGGACTGCAAGGAAAGGGTTTAGAAAGAGAGAGGGAGGACTGCAAGGAAAGGGTTTAGAGAGAGGGATGGAAGGGCTGTCTGAAAGGAGAATGGAATGTGAGGAGTGTGTTTGGAAAAGAGGAATTGAGAAAGAGAGTGATTCATGGGTATATAAAGATATCATGCGTACTCTGTATATAGTATATAAAGTTCTCATGCGTACTCTGTATATAGTATATAAAGATATCATGCGTACTCTGTATATAGTATATAAAGTTCTCATATGTACTCTGTATATAGTATATAAAGATATCATATGTACTCTGTATATAGTATATAAAGTTCTCATATGTACTCTGTATATAGTATATAAAGTTCTCATATGTACTCTGTATATAGTATATAAAGTTCTCATGCGTACTCTGTATATAGTATATAAAGATCTCATGCGTACTCTGTATATAGCATATAAAGATCTCATGCGTACTCTGTATATAGCATATAAAGATCTCATGCGTACTCTGTATATAGTATATAAAGATATCATGCGTACTCTGTATATAGTATATAAAGATCTCATGCGTACTCTGTATATAGCATATAAAGATATCATATGTACTCTGTATGTACATATACAGTACCAGTCAAACGTTTGGACACACCTACTCATTCAAGGCTTTTTCTTAATTTGATTGATTGATTCACTATTAATCTACAACATAGAAAATAGTAAAAAAAAATAAAGAAAAACCCTTGAATGAGTAGGTGTGTCCAAACTTTTGACTGGTACTGTATATAACCTGAACAGCACCGGACCCAAAATTGAACCTTGTGGAACGCCACATGTGATTTCAGTCACCAGAGGATTTTAGCGCCACTGAAAACGTATTAGATTGTATTCGTGATTTAAATACTTGAATGGCTCACAACTTCCTCCAGCTAAATCAAGACGAGACCGAGGGGGAGGAGGCAGGTTAATAAGGATCGGACCCTTTTTTTTTAAATTTCAGCCTAAAATGACATACCCAAATATAACTGCCTGTAGCTCAGGACCTGAAGCAAGGATATGCATATTCTTGGTACCATTTGAAAGGAAACACTTTGAAGTTTGTGGAAATGGGAAATTAATGTAGAAGAAAATATAACACAATAGATTTGGTTAAAGATAATACAAAGAAAAAAAAACATGCGTTTTCAATTATGTATTTTTTGGCGTCGTCTTTGAAATGCAAGAGAAAGACCAGACAGTGATGTAGGATTCTAGGTGTAATTTAGACGTTGTCCACAAGATGGCAGCAGTGTGTGTGCACGGCTTCAGACTGATCCAGTGAAGAATTACATCACTACACAATTTTGTATCAAGTCTGCCAGGAATTTTCCCAAATGTGCCGAATTGGGGTCAATTTATACATTTTCAAGTACATAACTATAGAGAACATTACAAAAATGACATGGTAATAAAAAAAAATTAAGTTTACACACTCCCAGGAATGTCATACATGATGGATCATTAGCTTCCCTAGAGAAATACATTAATAACCTCTATAGGATCGGTGTCCCTAAACCGGGACCGTTGTTGCTCTATATGTGACAATGTGACTAGAATGACCTTGTAAACAACCACCAACTTTCCGGGACATGGACGTGTCTCATAAGGGGCAGAAAGATTAAATTATCGTTAATCTAACTGCACTGTCCAATTTACCGTAGCTATCACAGTGAAACAATACCATGCTATTGTTTGAGGAGAGTGCACAACAACAAAAAACAACAACACAGTAAAATGATGTTTACCATGGCAACTGGTTTGATACATTCACCTCTGAAGGTAAATAATATACTTACATTCAGTCATCTTGCTCTGATTTGTCATCCTGAGGGTCCCAGAGATAAAATGTAGTGTAGTTCTGTTTGGAAAATTACATTTTTATATTCAGATGTAGGGAACTGGGTTCTACAGTTTGACCCCACTGCTGTCTCTGGTTCCACACCCACCATGCCCGGTCACATTGTTGCGTACAAGTTAATGTTTATACACTCAGTGCAGTAATCTGCTAATATCCTTCTTGGCCATTAAACAGAGAGACACCAGATGAACAATACAAATCTTTTTTTAATTCATTGACAACTTTGGTTTCCTACATGTAACATCACATCATGTATGTAACTGTAGCAGTATGTAACATCACATCATGTATGTAACTGTAGCAGTATGTAACATCACATCATGTATGTAACTGTAGCAGTATGTAACATCACATCATGTATGTAACTGTAGCAGTATGTAACATCACATCCTGTATGTAACTGTAGTAGTATGTAACATGTATGTAACTGTAGTGGTATGTAACATCACATCCTGTATGTAACTGTAGTAGTATGTAACATCACATCCTGTATGTAACTGTAGTAGTATGTAACATGTATGTAACTGTAGTAGTATGTAACATCACATCATGTATGTAACTGTAGCAGTATGTAACATCACATCCTGTATGTAACTGTAGTAGTATGTAACATGTATGTAACTATAGTAGTATGTAACATCACATCATGTATGTAACTGTAGCAGTATGTAACATCACATCCTGTATGTAACTGTAGTAGTATGTAACATCACATCATGTATGTAACTGTAGTAGCATGTAACATCACATCATGTATGTAACTGTAGTAGTATGTAACATGTATGTAACTGTAGCAGTATGTAACATGTATGTAACTGTAGTAGTATGTAACATCACATCATGAATGTGACTGTAGTAGTATGTAACATCCTGTATGTAACTGTAGTAGCATGTAACATCACATCATGTATGTAAACGTAGTGGTATGTAACATGTATGTAACTGTAGTGGTATGTAACATAATGTATGTAACTGTAGTAGTATGTAACATCACATCCTCTATGTAACTGTAGTAGTATGTAACATCACATCATGTATGTAACTGTAGTAGTATGTAACATGCTGTATGTAAATGTAGTGGTATGTAACATCACATCATGTATGTAACTGTAGTAGTATGTAACATCTATGTAACTGTAGTGGTATGTAACATCATGTATGTAACATCTATGTAACTGTAGTGGTATGTAACATCATGTATGTAATTGTAGTAGTATGTAACATCTATGTAACTGTAGTAGTATGTAACATCTATGTAACTGTAGTGGTATGTAACATCTATGTAACTGTAGTGGTATGTAACATCTATGTAACTGTAGTGGTATGTAACATCACATCCTGTATGTAACATTTATGTAACTGTAGTGGTATGTAACATCACATCATCTATGTAACTGTAGTGGTATGTAACATGTATGTAACTGTAGTAGTATGTAACATTTATGTAACTGTAGTAGTATGTAACATCCTGTATGTAACATCTATGTAACTGTAGTAGTATGTAACATCATGTATGTAACATCTATGTAACTGTAGTGGTATGTAACATCATGTATGTAACTGTAGTAGTATGTAACATTTATGTAACTGTAGTGGTATGTAACATGTATGTAACCGTAGTAGTATGTAACATTTATGTAACTGTAGTAGTATGTAACATCCTGTATGTAACATCTATGTAACTGTAGTGGTATGTAACATCATGTATGTAACATCTATGAAACTGTAGTAGTATGTAACATCATGTATGTAACATCTATGTAACTGTAGTGGTATGTAACATGTATGTAACTGTAGTAGTATGTAACATTTATGTAACTGTAGTAGTATGTAACATCCTGTATGTAACATCTATGTAACTGTAGTGGTATGTAACATCATGTATGTAACATCTATGTAACTGTAGTGGTATGTAACATCATGTATGTAACTGTAGTGGTATGTAACATCTATGTAACTGTAGTGGTATGTAACATCTATGTAACTGTAGTGGTATGTAACATCATGTATGTAACTGTAGTGGTATGTAACATCTATGTAACTGTAGTGGTATGTAACATCTATGTAACTGTAGTGGTATGTAACATCTATGTAACTGTAGTGGTATGTAACATCCTGTATGTAACATCTATGTAACTGTAGTAGTATGTAACATTTATGTATCTGTAGTAGTATGTAACATCCTGTATGTAAACGTAGTAGTATGTAACATCACATCATGTATGTAACTGTAGTAGTATGTAACATGTATGTAACTGTAGTAGTATGTAACATCATGTATGTAACTGTAGTAGTATGTAACATCTATGTAACTGTAGTAGTATGTAACATCTATGTAACTGTAGTAGTATGTAACATCCTGTTTGTAACTGTAGTAGTATGTAACATCCTGTATGTAACTGTAGTAGTATGTAACATGTATGTAACTGTAGTAGTATGTAACATGTATGTAACTGTAGTAGTATGTAACATCTATGTAACTGTGGTAGTGTGTAACATCCTGTATGTAACTTTAGTAGTATGTAACATGTATGTAACTGTAGTAGTATGTAACATCTATGTAACTGTAGTATTATGTAACATGTATGTAACTGTAGTAGTATGTAACATGTATGTAACTGTAGTAGTATGTAACATCACATCATGTATGTAACTGTAGTAGTATGTAACATCATGTATGTAACTGTAGTAGTATGTAACATGTATGTAACTGTAGTAGTATGTAACATCACATCATGTATGTAACCGTAGTAGTAACATTGGATTTTCCCTGTATGTAACATCCTGTATGTAACAACCTGTATGTCACAACCTGTATGTAACATCCTGTATGTAACATCCTGTATGTAACATCCTGTATGTAACATCCTGTATGTAACATCCTGTATGTAACAACCTGTATGTAACATCCTGTATGTAACATCCTGTATGTAACGTCCTGTATGTAACGTCCTGTATGTAACGTCCTGTATGTAACGTCCTGTATGTAACATCCTGTATGTAACGTCCTGTATGTAACGTCCTGTATGTAACGTCCTGTATGTAACGTCCTGTGTGTAACGTCCTGTGTGTAACGTCCTGTGTGTAACGTCCTGTGTGTAACGTCCTGTGTGTAACAACCTGTGTGTAACGTCCTGTGTGTAACGTCCTGTATGTAACGTCCTGTATGTAACGTCCTGTATGTAACGTCCTGTATGTAACGTCCTGTATGTAACATCCTGTATGTAACATCCTGTATGTAACATCCTGTATGTAACAACCTGTATGTAACGTCCTGTATGTAACGTCCTGTATGTAACGTCCTGTATGTAACAACCTGTATGTAACATCCTGTATGTAACAACCTGTATGTAACATCCTGTATGTAACAACCTGTATGTAACATCCTGTATGTAACATCCTGTATGTAACATCCTGTATGTAGTAGCTATACCCACGAAGGATCATTTGGGTTGGAATTATATTGAATTTTGCTTATATCACGCTAAACCACAATAAATATAAAAGTTGAAATGCTTGAAGTGACAGTTTGGCTCGAAATCTCCGCTGCGCTCTGTCATCACCATAAACATACACACTAAAGCCATTGAAAACATAGGCTGGCTAAGGAAGTCATTTTGTCATTCCATATCCTAGGTTTGTCACGTCTGCTCCCGCTCCTGTCGTACATGTGAACTAGTCGTCGGCGCCCAGCTTTTGGGTACTCTCTAGCTATACCGAAGCTGTATGTCGTAATGAAGTTATTTTTAGAATTCTAACACGGCGATTTCATTAAGAACTGATGGATCTATCATTTCCTATACAACATGTATTTTTTAGTTATGTTTATGAATAGCTATTTGGTCAGAATATGTGTGTCAGAAAAAGTGTCAGAAAAATATCCGGACGTTGTGGGAAAAAGTAGCTACGTTAGCACAATGTATAACCACTGATTTCAGCTCTAAATATGCACATTTTCGAACAAAACACAAGTGTATGTATAACCTGATGTTATAGGACTGTCATCTGATGAAGTATATCAAGGTTAGTCAAAAATTATATATCTTTTGCTTGTTTGTTACGATCGCTAACTTTTGCTACTGGGAAATGGCTTGTGTTTCTGGCTATTGTGGTAAGCTAATATAACGCTATATTGTGTTTTCGCTGTAAAACACTTAATAAATCAGAAAAATTGGCTGGAATCACAAGATGCCTGTCTTTCATTTGCTGTACACTATGTATTTTTCAGAAATGTTTTATGATGAGTAATTATTTGACATTGGTGTCTGTAATTATTATGGCTGCTTTCGGTGCAATTTCTGATTGTAGCTGCAATGTAAACTATGATTTATACCTAAAATATGCACATTTTTCGAACAAAACATAGATTTATTGTATAACATGTTATAAGACTGTGTAACGGGTGACGCTCTCCTCATCCTCGGACGAGGTGAGGAGAGAGGGATCTGAAGACCAAAACGCAGGCTTTGGGAAATAAGCCATCTTTTATTTAATAACGATGGCACACGAAACGACACAAAACACTTTCCAAAACTACAAAATAACAAAACGACGTTGACGAGACCTGAACATAAACTTACATAACTAAACATAAACTTACGTACAGGTAACAGACGACATCGAAACGAAAACGAAACAAACAAACGCTACAGTCCTATGTGGTACGAACATAACATACGGACACAGGAGACAATCACCCACAAACAAACAGTGAGAATGCCCTACCTAAATATGACTCTTAATTAGAGGCAAACGCAAACCACCTGCCTCTAATCAAGAGCCATACCAGGCAAACCAAAACCAACATAGAAACAGATAACATAGAATGCCCACCCAACCTCACGTCCTGACCAACTAACACACAAAAACTAACATAAATAGGTCAGGAACGTGACAGTACCCCCCCCACAAGGTGCGAACTCCGGACGCACCAGCACAAAGTCTAGGGGAGGGTCTGGGTGGGCATCTAACCACGGTGGTGGCTCAGGCTCGGGGCGCGGTTCCCACCCCACCATAATCCATCCTAACTTCCTCCCTCCAAGAATGTCCACCCTCTTTTGACCCCCACAAAATCCCCTTAACAACATATCTAATAGGGACAACACCGGGACAGAGAGATAAATCAAGAAAGAGGGATAGATAAGAATATAGAGATAGATGAAGATAGAGAGGGAGATTAGGATAGAGGGGCAACTCCGGACTGAAAGGCAGCTCCGGACAGAGAGACAGCTCTGGACTGATGGGCAGTTCTGGGTATCCAGCCTTTTCAGGCTGAAGGGCAGCTCATGGCAGGCTGACGGCTCTCGACGCTCATGGCAGGCTGACGGCTCTCGACTCTCATGGCAGGCTGACGGCTCTCGACGCTCATGGCAGGCTGACGGCTCTCGACTCTCATGGCAGGCTGACGGCTCTCGACGCTCATGGCAGGCTGACGGCTCTCGACGCTCATGGCAGGCTGACGGCTCTCGACGCTCATGGCAGGCTGATGGCTCTCGACGCTCATGGCAGGCTGACGGCTCTCGACGCTCATGGCAGGCTGACGGCTCTCGACGCTCATGGCAGGCTGACGGCTCTCGACGCTCATGGCGCTCTGACGGCTCTGGCTGCTCATGGCGCTCTGACGGCTCTGGCTGCTCATGGCGCTCTGACGGCTCTGGCTGCTCATGGCTCTCTGACGGCTCTGGCTGCTCATGGCTCTCTGACGGCTCTGGCTGCTCATGGCTCTCTGACGGCTCTGGCTGCTCATGGCTCTCTGACGGCTCTGGCAGATCCTGTCTGGTTGGCGGCTCTGGCAGATCCTGTCTGGTTGGCGGCTCTGGCAGATCCTGTCTGGTTGGCGGCTCTGGCAGATCCTGTCTGATTGGCGGCTCTGGCAGATCCTGTCTGGTTGGCGGCTCTGGCAGATCCTGTCTGGTTGGCGGCTCTGGCAGATCCTGTCTGGTTGGCGGCTCTGGCAGATCCTGTCTGGTTGGCGGCTCTGGCAGATCCTGTCTGGTTGGCGGCTCTGGCAGATCCTGTCTGGTTGGCGGCTCTGGCAGATCCTGTCTGGCGGGCGGCTCTAGCGGCTCCTGTCTGGCTGACGGCTCTAGCGGCTCCTGTCTGGCGGATGGCTCTGTAGGCTCATGGCAGACGGGCGGCTTTGCAGGCTCATGGCAGACGGGCGGCTTTGCAGGCTCCTGGCAGACGGATGGCTCAGATGGCGCTGGGGAGACGGATGGCTCAGATGGCGCTGGGGAGACGGATGGCTCAGATGGCGCTGGGGAGACGGATGGCTCAGATGGCGCTGGGGAGACGGATGGCTCAGATGGCGCTGGTGAGACGGATGGCTCTGGCCGGATACGGCGCACTGTAGACCTGGTGCGTGGTGCCGGAACTGGAGGCACCGTGCTAATGATAAGCACCTTCCTACTAGTGCGGGGAGCAGGGACAGGGCACACTGTATTCTCAAAGCCTACTCTATCCCTGATGCGTGGTACCGGCACTGGTGACGCCGGGCTGAGGACAAGCACATCAGGATTAGTAGGGGGAGAAGATACAGTGGGTTCAGGGCTCTGGAGACGCACTGGTAGCTTAGTGCGTGGGGCCGGAACTGGAGGCACCGGGCTAGATACACGCACTACAGGGAGAGTGCGTGGAGGAGGAACAGGGCTCAGGATACGCACTGGTAGCCTAGTGCGTAGTGTATACACTGTAGGTACTAGGCTGGGGCGGGGAGGTGGTGCCGGAAATACCGGACCGTGGAGGCGTACTGGCACTCTTGAGCATTGAACCTGCCCAACCTTACCTGGTTGAATGCTCCCGGTTGCCCGACCAGTGCGGGGAGGTGGAATAACCCGCACCGGCCTATGTAGGCGAACCGGGGAAACCATGCGTAAGGCAGGTGCCATGTATGCCGGCCCGAGGAGACGCACTGGAGACCAGACGCGTTGAGCCGGCCTCATGACACCTGGCTCAATACCCAATCTAGCCCTCCCAGTGCGGGGAGGTGGAATAACCCGCACTGGGCTATGCACTCGTACAGGAGACACCGTGCGCTCTACTGCGTAACACGGCGCCTGCCCGTACTCCCGCTCTCCACGGTAAGCCTGGGAAGTGGGCGCAGGTCTCCTACCTGCCCTTGGCCCACTATCTCCTAGCCCCCCCCCCAAGAAATTTTTGGGAATTACTTACGGGCTTTTTCGGCTTCCGTGCCAGACGCGTTCCCTCATAGCTCCGGTTCCTCTCCCAGGTAGCCTCTGCTCTCCTCAATGCCTCCACCTGTTCCCATGGGAGGCGATCCCTCCCAGCCAGGATCTCCTCCCAAGTGTAGCAACCCTTTCCATCCAAAACATCGTCCCATGTCCATTGCTCCTTTCTCTCCTGTCCCTTACTCCGTTTCGTTTTCCCTTGCCGCTTGGTCTTAGCGTGTTGGTGGGTGATTCTGTAACGGGTGACGCTCTCCTCATCCTCGGACGAGGTGAGGAGAGAGGGATCTGAAGACCAAAACGCAGGCTTTGGGAAATAAGCCATCTTTTATTTAATAACGATGGCACACGAAACGACACAAAACACTTTCCAAAACTACAAAATAACAAAACGACGTTGACGAGACCTGAACATAAACTTACATAACTAAACATAAACTTACGTACAGGTAACAGACGACATCGAAACGAAAACGAAACAAACAAACGCTACAGTCCTATGTGGTACGAACATAACATACGGACACAGGAGACAATCACCCACAAACAAACAGTGAGAATGCCCTACCTAAATATGACTCTTAATTAGAGGCAAACGCAAACCACCTGCCTCTAATCAAGAGCCATACCAGGCAAACCAAAACCAACATAGAAACAGATAACATAGAATGCCCACCCAACCTCACGTCCTGACCAACTAACACACAAAAACTAACATAAATAGGTCAGGAACGTGACAGACTGTCATCTGATGAAGTTGTTTCTTGGTTAGTTTGGTTGGTTCTTGGTTAGTTAGGTTGATTTTGTGCATGCTACCTGTGCTGTGAAAAATGTCTGTCCTTTTTTGTATTTGGTGGTGAGCTAACATAAATATACGTGCTGTTTTCGCTGTAAAACATTTAAAAAATTGGACATGTTGGCTGGATTCACAAGATGTGTACCTTTCATTTGCTGTATTGGACTTGTTAATGTGTGAAAGTTAAATATTTCTAAAAACTATATTTTGAATTTCGTGCCCTGCACTTGAAGTGGCTTTTGTCATATTGTGGGCGGCCTCGGGCTTGCAGCCAGAATTAAACCACCAAGATTTTGATAAAAAACCAACCAGCTAGATTTTTTTTTTCTTTTCATCTTTTTTTTAGAAGAGTTGCAGCTTCCTTGATGCTCTGTGGAACTTCCTGAGTAAATCGATCATTTCATTCTCCCCCCGAAATATTCTTGTAAGATCCCCCTCAAAATGCCCGTGGGATTAGTTGACCTTCCCTCGGGTCCAGCTTCTTCTTCTTCTGTGCTGACTGAACACATTTACACACCACGTATTGCTGGAGATTTGTACTTACATAACGTTCTTGTTCGCTGGAAACTGGTGGTGCGGCACTTGCCAAATGGCTTCGGACTTGCTGTCACACCTCAGCTTCTCGACGCACTCCAACACACTGAGGACCACCACACTCCAACACACTGAGGACCACCACACTCCAACACATTGAGGACCACCACACTCCAACTCACTGAGGACCACCACACTCCAACACACTGAGGACCACCACACTCCAACACACTGAGGACCAACACACTCCAACACATTGAGGACCACCACACTCCAACACATTGAGGACCACCACACTCCAACACATTGAGGACCACCACACTCCAACACACTGAGGACCACCACACTCCAACACATTGAGGACCACCACACTCCAACACATTGAGGACCACCACACTCCAACACACTGAGGACCACCACACTCTAACACACTGAGGACCACCACACTCCAACACACTGAGGACCACCACACTCCAACACACTGAGGACCACCACACTCCAACACATTGAGGACCACCACACTCCAACACATTGAGGACCACCACACTCCAACACATTGAGGACCACCACACTCCAACACATTGAGGACCACCACACTCCAACACACTGAGGACCACCACACTCCAACACATTGAGGACCACCACACTCCAACATATTGAGGACCACCACACTCCAACTCATTGAGGACCACCACACTCCAACTCACTGAGGACCACCACACTCCAACTCACTGAGGACCACCACACTCCAACACATTGAGGACCACCACACTCCAACTCACTGAGGACCACCACACTCCAACACACTGAGGACCACCACACTCCAACACATTGAGGACCACCACACTCCAACATATTGAGGACCACCACACTCCAACACACTGAGGACCACCACACTCCAACACACTGAGGACCACCACACTCCAACACATTGAGGACCACCACACTCCAACACATTGAGGACCACCACACTCCAACTCACTGAGGACCACCACACTCTAACACATTGAGGACCACCACACTCCAACACATTGAGGACCACCACACTCCAACTCACTGAGGACCACCACACTCCAACACACTGAGGACCACCACACTCCAACACATTGAGGACCACCACACTCCAACATATTGAGGACCACCACACTCCAACACACTGAGGACCACCACACTCCAACTCACTGAGGACCACCACACTCCAACACATTGAGGACCACCACACTCCAACACATTGAGGACCACCACACTCCAACTCACTGAGGACCACCACTCAAACACATTGAGGACCACCACACTCCAACTCATTGAGGACCACCACACTCCAACACATTGAGGACCACCACACTCCAACACATTGAGGACCACCACACTCCAACACACTGAGGACCACCACACTCCAACACATTGAGGACCACCACACTCCAACTCACTGAGGACCACCACACTCCAACACATTGAGGACCACCACACTCCAACTCACTGAGGACCACCACTCAAACACATTGAGGACCACCACACTCCAACTCATTGAGGACCACCACACTCCAACACATTGAGGACCACCACACTCCAACACATTGAGGACCACCACACTCCAACACATTGAGGACCACCACACTCCAACTCACTGAGGACCACCACACTCCAACACACTGAGGACCACCACACTCCAACACATTGAGGACCACCACACTCCAACACACTGAGGACCACCACACTCCAACACATTGAGGACCACCACACTCCAACTCACTGAGGACCACCACACTCCAACACACTGAGGACCACCACACTCCAACACATTGAGGACCACCACACTCCAACACATTGAGGACCACCACATTCCAACACATTGAGGACCACCACACTCCAACACACTGAGGACCACCACACTCCAACACATTGAGGACCACCACACTCCAACACATTGAGGACCACCACACTCCAACACATTGAGGACCACCACACTCCAACACATTGAGGACCACCACACTCCAACACATTGAGGACCACCACACTCTAACACATTGAGGACCACTGTCTCCAGTGTAAAGATCTGTTGCTTTTGCCTGGAGTCATTTGTTTGGAGGTATGGAGGTTTGGAGAAGACGGAGGATTCTGCGCACTATGAAGTTAAAAAGCCAGGGGTCTATCACCTCCTTCAGCAGCCCTGTAGCCTCGAGTCTTACTGCCGTGTTGTAGGAACGCGGGTCTATCACCTCCTTCCCTGTAGCCTCGAGTCTTACTGCCGTGTTGTAGGAACGCGGGTCTATCACCTCCTTCCCTGTAGCCTCGAGTCTTACTGCCGTGTTGTAGGAACGCGGGTCTATCACCTCCTTCCCTGTAGCCTCGAGTCTTACTGCCGTGTTGTAGGAACGCGGGTCTATCACCTCCTTCCCTGTAGCCTCGAGTCTTACTGCCGTGTTGTAGGAACGCGGGTCTATCACCTCCTTCCCTGTAGCCTCGAGTCTTACTGCCGTGTTGTAGGAACGCGGGTCTATCACCTCCTTCCCTGTAGCCTCGAGTCTTACTGCCGTGTTGTAGGAACGCGGGTCTATCACCTCCTTCCCTGTAGCCTCGAGTCTTACTGCCGTGTTGTAGGAACGCGGGTCTATCACCTCCTTCCCTGTAGCCTCGAGTCTTACTGCCGTGTTGTAGGAACGCGGGTCTATCACCTCCTTCCCTGTAGCCTCGAGTCTTACTGCCGTGTTGTAGGAACGCGGGTCTATCACCTCCTTCCCTGTAGCCTCGAGTCTTACTGCCGTGTTGTAGGAACGCGTACATTCGATGTCGGAAGGGGAACTTCCGGTACTCTATTCAAGGTTTTTGTTGGTTTCTTTAAGAACTTGTAGAGTGAGTCCCAGAGGAGGACTGTATGGACATTATATCTGAATGACAGACTGAAGCAGATTACAGATTACAGATGACAGATTACAGATTACAGATTTTGTGCCAACCTGTCACTCAATCATTTGAACTTTCGGACTATTTTTATATAAAGGACATGAAACTAACACTGAGGGGTCTGAGTCCCCTTTTACCCCCTCATGGAGCCGGGTCCGCTTGGAGAGGTGTGTGTGTGTGTGTGTGTGTGTGTGTGTGTGTGTGTGTGTTCAGTGTGTGTGTGTGTGTGTGTGTTCAGTGTGTGTGTGTGTGTGTGTTCAGTGTGTTTGTGTGTGTGTGTGTCTGTTCAGTGTGTGTGTGTGTGTGTGTCTGTTCAGTTGGTGTGTGTCTGTTCAGTTGGTGTGTGTCCAGTGTGTGCCTGTTCAGTGTGTGTGTGTGTGTGTGTGTATCTGTTCAGTGTGTGTGTCTGTTCAGTGTGTGTGTCTGTTCAGTTGGTGTGTGTCCAGTGTGTGCCTGTTCAGTGTGTGTGTGTGTGTGTGTGTATCTGTTCAGTGTGTGTGTCTGTTCAGTGTGTGTGTGTGTGTCTGTTCAGTGTGTGTGTCTGTTCAGTGTGTGTGTCTGTTCAGTGTGTGTGCGTGTGTTATTTGTCCTTCTCAGTAGACTGTCTCCCGTCGTGCCACGCCTCCCTGGTACTTTTCAGAGCTCTGGTTCTCTCAGGATCAACGACCACATAGTCCACACGCTCACGTGCACGCTCACCTTCACGTGCACGCTCACCTTCGCTCGAACCTATCGAGTCACCCAACACACTCTTTTTCTGAAAACAAAAAGACAGGATGGACCTTTAATCTAAAACAGAGACTTTTAGTTTGAAACACAAAAGTGGGACTTTTATTCTGAAACAAGTTTTTTTTTTTGTATTCTTATTTTCAAACAGATATACAGAGCTTTATCATGGAAATGTCAGAACCATATTCCTAATGAACTAACCTGGTAAATGAACTAACCTGGTAAATGAACTAACCTGGTAAATGAACTAACCTGGTAAATGAACTAACCTGGTAAATGAACTAACCTGGTAAATAAACTAACCTGGTAAATAAACTAACCTGGTAAATAAACTAACCTGGTAACTGAACTAACCTGGTAAATGAACTAACCTGGTAAATAAACTAACCTGGTAAATGAACTAACCTGGTAAATAAACTAACCTGGTAAATGAACTAACCTGGTAAATTAACGAACCTGGTAAATAAACGAACCTGGTAAATAAACTAACCTGGTAAATGAACGAACCTGGTAACTGAACTAACCTGGTAAATAAACTAACCTGGTAAATAAACTAACCTGGTAAATAAACTAACCTGGTAAATGAACTAACCTGGTAAATTAACAAACCTGGTAAATAAACTAACCTGGTAAATGAACGAACCTGGTAACTGAACTAACCTGGTAAATAAACTAACCTGGTAAATAAACTAACCTGGTAAATGAACTAACCTGGTAAATAAACGAACCTGGTAAATGAACGAACCTGGTAACTGAACTAACCTGGTAAATAAACTAACCTGGTAAATAAAC